>NC_060138.1:750922734-750930234 GCF_021461385.2 Schistocerca piceifrons | reverse complement strand
GTGGCGAGCCGCGGCCACAATAGCACCGGAGGTGTCCACAGCCTGCGCGGAACGGAAGTGCGGCGGTCAGGGGATCAAGCCAAATACAGTGCTGCACGTCTGTTTACTCGGCAGCGTCCCAGTAAAACATCGACCGCTACGGTTGTCATGTAACACTGGTTCTCTACCTTTCTGACATCATTATTCCAGAACAAGAACAGATATCCGCCGATGTCAGCAACGAAGTTAGGGGTGCCAGGTGTTCGACTTTTTACTGTCCTTTTCCGGCCTATCCGGTTTTTGTTAGGATTTTTAGCGATCAAGTAGAAAGCGCACTACTACGGCTTATTCCAAGCTAAGGACGCAAGTGTGAAGAATAGGTATTAGCAGGAATAAGGAGACATACCATAAGATATACCAAATAATGCTATTTTTATGTCTGTGTCCTATGATTGTTTCCGTAACCCGAACGAGCCTAACAAAATTAACAACACTGGGCACTTACTTACTATCGTGACTGCTCAATTAGAAGCCTGTTTGATGATAATTTTTGCTTTAAGCACGTTCACGGTAGATCTCGCAAAATTGGTTATTAATAAACCACTGTAAATCCTAAATGACTCAATTTCTATTTAAAATAGGTAGTCCGACTTTTAGGGAAAAATCTGTAGCTAAATATAACGCAGATTTTGACTTTTCTAATTTAGGAGCTATTTTTAAACTGAAGAACCATATTCCTCAGACAAATAACTCACGTCATTTTGCAAATTTTTATTAATCCAAGAAATACTCAACTAATTAAACGGTTCGTACTGCTCATTTCGATCTTTTTTAAATTTACTGTCGGACAATGCTCATCGTAAGTGATACTCCATGTTCATTCGGTTCATCGATCCCTGGGAATGCAATGCGTATTAACAAAGCTTTTTCTGATAACAATGGGCCGGCCGGAGTGGCCATGCGGCTCTAGGCGCTACAGTCTAGAACCGAGCGACCGCTACGGTCGCAGGTTCGAATCCTGCCTCGGGCACGGATGTGTGTGATGGCCTTAGGTTAGTTAGGTTTAATTGGTTCTACGTTCTAGGCGACTGATGACCTCCGAAGTTTAGTCGCATAGTGCTCACAGCCATTTGAACCATTTGATAACAATGGATACTTTACTCCACTTGCCCGGATAGCTGTGAGTGTTAAAGCGCCGCTTCCGGGATGGGGAGGTGCACAGCCCTGAGTCGGATCCGTCCGGAGGATTAACGAAAAGGGTGGTGTGCTGACCAGTGGATGAGATTTTAGACTGTTTCCCACATTCCACGAGGTGAATACTGGTCTGAAACCCAAATCCCGCCTCAGTTGCACGATTTACAAGCATCTATAAAACTTTCGCTCACTTTCACATGCAACATTATATGTAGACACACATTGCACCCCGAGGGTTAACGGTGTTGCGACAGGAAGGACATCCGGCCACCTCCTAAACTAACCATGCCCCAAACCCGTAAATAACCGTCCCGAACTTGCGCCAATGAGGGACAAAGGCACAACAAAAGAAAAACAACATGGAATGGTTACATGCCCCCAACTTGTCGCCAAATTGTTCCCACTTCTGTTTTATGAAAGTCCGTTCTACTATAAACGGGCGAAGTCTAAGACGATGGGCTTAGAACTCAGGCAGTCAGTCCTGTGGTGTCTTCATTTTCAGCTCCATATTACAAATTAGTCAGAGTTAAAAAACCCGATCAGTTCCTAACTGATTTTCATATGTCAAACTGATCATGTTGATCATGTTGGGACGGTTGTCTACTACGTCGACACAGCCTTCCTCCTCAGCTCTCAAAAGGTAGCGCACATTTCTGTTTGGTTCTTATCGATGTAACAACGAACCGTAATTTATAGGTAGCGGTTATCAGCTGGTGTTGTTGGCCACGTGCGACCGCTGCGATACAGATCTTCAGTATCTCATGTCTGGCGATAGTAGCTGAATGAGCTGACAACCGGTCTTGCCGCAGAATTTGTGATCCTGTGTACTATCTACGCCCGAAATGACTCTTCGGAGGTTTTGGACAGGTTGAACAGTCCGCTCAAGACGTATTCCTCCGGTCACAATCGGGACACAGACTGCTCTACTGAACTGCACCGAGAATTCAGGTTTTCTTGTACCTTCATTATACTGGTGGGAGTACGTAGCGATTGTGGGCAAGATTTAATTACATATGCTGCTTGTTCTCTACAGTTGCCGAGTCAGCACAAGAACTGTAAGCCTTTGATATATGGCGGCTTGCATGACTACCCAACATCGAATTCAGTTATAGAGCTCAAAGTTCATTCATGCAAACTGAAAGGAACAACCCACAACTCGCAGTTGTAATGTGATTTTCATTGAGACAGAGGAAGAAGACAGGTTGCACTTCTTCCAAGGTACATTGCTCATACGACCACAAAAGAAAAATACAAAAAAATTTCGGGCTTATGCACTGAGATACCGATAATCTTCCCTTCGAAGTACACTCGGAATTGGAAAACGATTTGGGTAGACTATGTAGCATCCCCCAGACGCCATATTGCGGCTTGCTTAGTACAGATATACGAGGGGTGTTTAATAAGTTGTTGTTTTATGCGGTCTTCAGTCCAGAGACTGGTTTGATGCAGCTGTCCATGCTATTCTATCCTGTGCAAGATTCTGCATCTCACAGTACCTACTGCAACTTACATCCTTCTGAATCTGCTTAGTGTATTCATCTGTTGGTCTCCCTCTACGATTTTTACCTTAGACGCTGCCCTCCAACACTAAACTGGTGATACCTTGATGCCTCAGAACATGTCCTACCTAACGATCCCTTCTTCTAGTCAAGTTGTGCCACAAACTCCTCTTCTCCCCAATTCTATTCAATACCTCCTGATTAGTTACGTGATCTACCCACCTAATCTTCAACATTCTTCTCTAGCACCACATTTCAAAAGCTTCTATTCTCCTCTTGTCCAAACTATTTATTGTCCATGTTTCACTTCCATACGTGGCTACACTCCATACAAATACTTTCAGAAACGACTTCCTGACACTTACTCGCTGTTAGAAATTTCTCTTTTTCGGAAACGCTTTCCTTGCCATTCCCAGTCTGCATTTTATATCCTCTCTACTTCGACCATCATCAGTTATTTTGCTCCCCAAATAGCAAAACTCCTTTACTACTTCAAGTGTCTCATTTCCTAATCTAATTCCCTCAGCATCACCCGACTTAATTCGACTACATTCCATTATCCTCTTTCTGCTTTTTGTTGATGTTCATCTTATATCCTCCTTTCAAGACACTGTCCATTTCGTTCAACTGCTCTTCCAATAACAAGTAATGCAACACATTTTTTTCTGAAAGCACGGTGGTTTTATTAGGATTCCAATACACCACATTACTCCGTAATCTTCTGGCTCCAAAACCCTATTTTTGAACATGATCTTCGTTTGATTTGAAGGTTCAAATGTTTGAAATCTTATGGGACTTAACTGCTAAAGTCATCAGTCCCTAAGCTTACACACTGAGGACAAACACACACACACCCATGCCCAAGGGAGGACTCGAACCTCCGCCGGGAAAAGCCGCACAGTCCATGACTGCAGCGCCTTAGACCGCTCTGCTAATCCCGCGCGGCAGATTTGAAGGTATTTTTCCGCCTTACTGGAGGACCTTTATGCCCGCATGGTACCAGTCTACTGGTCGACGTCAAAGCAAACTACTTCTTGCTGCATCAATAACCTATCTCCTCATCATCGACTTACTGCTTCCCGCAGACTGCAACCTTCATTGGAGCTAACGCACGGAAGTCGGAAGGCGCGAGATCCGGAAACGCATTTTTGAGTACTGTGAACAGAGACGTCCAATTGACCAGCGACGTGTTTGTCTGCGATACGTCTATCACCTCGAATGAGAGTTCAAAAATGGTTCAAAGGGCTCTGAGCACTATGGGACTTAACTGTTGAGATCATCAGTCCCCTAGACCTAATTAAGCTAAGGACATCGCACACATCCATGCCCGAGGCAGGATTCGAACCTGTGATAGTAGGGGTCGCGCGGTTCCAGACTGAAGCGCCTAGAACCGCTCCGAATGAGTGTGTCCGCACGTTCCAACATTGCGGGAGTCACACCTGCTTACGGCCAGCCGTGGCGGGAGATCGAACACGTTTGCGCAACGTTGTTTCGACGAAGACACACACCTCGCCCCACGGCTCACCGTGCTTTTGTTCACTGCCCGGTCTCCCTAGACTATCAATACCTGCGATAATCTGGTTTTCCGCCAAAAGAAACTGCTTGAAACACGCCTCCTGTATGCCGCCCCTTATCGAAACTTCATGCAAATGAGAAAAAAAATGTATTGGAATAGTAATTGAACGCCCCACGTAGAAGTACATGCGTGTCAGAGGGCTCCGACTACGGCAGTGCTGGGTCAGTTGGGGCCTGCAGGTAGCAGCTCGCCACCGCTGCATCTGGCAGCGGCCGCGGGCTTGCTGCGGCTGCGGCTGTGGCTATGGGTGGACGGCTATAGGTCCGGCCCGGCGGCCGCGAGCGCAGATCAGAGTAATGCGGGCCGCGGGGCGGCATCGGGCGGCGACCCCGGCCAGCGGGCAGTAATTAGCCGGCCCTTTGGAGACTGGGCCGAGCCGCCGGGCCGCCGCCGTCGGATGTTGCCGACCCAGTGAACCGTTAGGCCGGCGTTACCGGCGAGCGGACCGGCCCCGGGCCTCACTCCAGGGGCTCCGGTTGCGTGTGCGTCTGCCGCGCAGGCGCCGCTCCAGCAGCTCCCACCCAACATACGTGGGAGTGTCGCCTCCCACAAATATACTTTCCATACGACTTCAAGCCTTTATCTGCGGCGAGACACGGGAGAGTTAAATGATTCTGCAGCGTATCTTTAACGTCAATGTAAAACTTTCTTGAACCTATAGTTCGTTTCCACAACCACATACCTTTGTAAGTAGGTTGTTAAGATTTTTATGTGGGTAACGCCACGTAGCGCTATGTATGAAAATCACTGACTGTACTGTGTGCAGTCTGTGGCTGGTTTGCATTGTTGGAATATTCGCTATTGTAGTGTTGGGCAGTTGGATGTGAACAGCACGTAGCGTTGCGCAGTTGGTGAGCCGCCAGCGGTGGTGGATGAGGGGAGAGAGATGGCAGAGTTTTGAGAACGGACGATCTGGACGTGTGTCCGTCAGAAAAAGGTAATTTGTAACACTAGATGTCATGAACTGATTTTATATATATGGTGTTACGAAAAGGTACGGCCAAACTTTCAGGAAACATTCCTCACACACAAAGAAAATGTTATGTGGACATGTCCGGAAACGCTTACTTTCCATGTTAGAGCTCATTTTATTACTCCTCTTCAAATCACATTAATCATGGAATGGAAACACACAGCAACAGAATGTACCAGCTTGACTTCAAACACTTTGTTACAGGAAATGTTCAAAATGTCCTCCGTTAGCGAGGATACATGCATCCACCCTCCGTCGCATGGAATCCCTGATGCGCTGATGCACCCCTGGAGAATGGCGTGTTGTATCACAGCCGTCCACAATACGAGCACGAAGAGTCTCTACATTTGGTACTGGGGTTGCGTAGACAAGAGCTTTCAAATTCCCCCATAAATGAGTCAAGAGGGTTGAGGGCAGGAGAGCGTGGAGGCCATGGAATTGGTCCGCCTCTACCAATCCATCGGTCACCGAATCTGTTGTTGAGAAGCGTACGAACACTTAGACTGAAATTTGCAGGAGCTCCATCGTGCATGAACCACATGCTGTCGTACTTGTAAAGGCACATGTTCTAGCAGCACAGGTACAATATCCCGTATGATATCATAACGTCCTCCATTGAGCGTAGATGGAAGAAACTAAAATGAGCTCTAACATGTAAATTAAGCGTTTCCGGACACATGTCCACATAACATTTTTTCTCTATTTGTGTGTGAGAAATGTTTCCTGGAACTTTGGCCGTACCTTTTTGTAACACCCTATATACAGGGTGTCCCAGCTATCTTGTCCACCCAAAATATCTCTGGAACAATAACAGCTATTGGAAAACGACTTTCACCGGTATCAATGTAGAGCTAGGGCCCATGAACGTACATATTTGGAAACATTCTAAAACGAAAGCATATGTGTTTTTAACACACTTATGTTTTTTTAAATGGACCTCCTATATTTTTTCTCCAGCAGTCCATAGCATGACAAAGCACATACACAATGGCGTTGATTGTATCGCAATATTCCCATTACATCCCGAGATATTTAGACGCGAAGTTGACGCTTGAAACACTCGACATGCACTGCTAGGGCACATCCTGAGGCTCAGGCATGAACCCCATGCTGCCCGTCATCGCGATGTGATTGACAAGTAAATGTCAAGTGGCTGCCAGAAGGACGAAGCAACCAACAGGCCCACGCCGTGCTTCTCACACAGGCACCTCAATTTGTGCAAACACCTAGGCCAACACCAGCTCCGGACTCCCCTCTCACTGCGAGGCTTGGCATAGTTTATATGAAATGCCTTCCAGGCAACCAATAACCGCTATAGGAGTTTCACGATTAGCAAACAGCCCCAGCGTAACAAACATCACACTTGTGCTTACTCCCGAGCCACAACTCCGCCAGTCTCACCGGCCGCCCCAAACCGACTGCCTCTCGCCGTCCCGCGCGCCCCAGCCGAAAACGCATAGATGCTCATGCCCGGGGACGCGCCAAAGATAACAAGCCGATCGCTGATGATCGACCAGCGATCTGGCTCACGTCTAAAAACTTAGAGAATTGAATCCACGCCTTTGTTATCACTCTCGATTTAGCAGAAGTTTGCAAGGGTGACTGGAAAATTCACATCAGTAGACTGCATCTTCGATAGGCTAGAAGCCACATTTCAGGTCATTTTCTTGCTTTGGTTATCAAAATTGTTGCATCCCAGATCATCGACGATCTGTTTTAGAAACTAATTTTTAGACCTGCTCCTGGGATTTTTTCGTCCCACCTTCCCTTGGACTACATTTTCAGAAACTACTCACGTCGTATATGTGTCCAAACCATCTGTCTCTTCGTTTCGTTCTGTTGTTTTATTATTGTCGATGATTCATTGTAGGGTGTCTTCACTCTTTGCCCGGTCAGTTCATTTGATCTTTCTCCTGTAACATCACATTTCAAAAAGACTTTTGAGTTGCAAAAATCACTGTGTGGACGATGTGGCCTATTCTACACCTTATTTTAGATCTTTGTGACGATGCTGTGCTGACTATATTTATATGTTTTGACGATGCCATTACGGCCTTATCACTTTAGGACATGGTGTAGAAAAGATCTGAGGATGGTCATTACTGACAAAAAACCGGTCATCGTCAAAAGAATTGGTATCGTGATCGAAGACTGGAATAAAAAACATTTGACAGTATTGGATCACTGTTCATACACGCGAATATGCCGCAGCTGGTGAAACGGCTCCTTTGTCCCCTTACAGGCACACTTGACTAACGTCTATTGACCGTGTCCAGTTT
>NC_060138.1:750812734-750912734 GCF_021461385.2 Schistocerca piceifrons | reverse complement strand
AGAAAAAATGAAAAGGACTTTTTGTGGAAATTTAATGCAGTTAAATTTTGAACTGGGTTACGTTTTCGCTGGTGTCTACATTTTTCGAGTTATTCAAGAAAAACGAATTTGAAGGTCTCTTTAGTACGTCTTTCTTGAATAATTCGAAAACTATTGCCTCTAGCGAAAACGCGTCCCAGTACAAAATTTAACTACTATAAAATTTCCTACAGAATTGTCATGTTCCTTTCTTACTTAGGACTAAAAGCAATGTGTCTGAAACCTTTTGGGCCGTACTGAAACAGATGACAGGTAGTAGGCAACGTTTGTATTGAGATAGGGAACAAATGATCGGAAATGCATATTTGTGTTATGGGCAGACACAACGTACAACGCATATCAACAACGTTTGACTGGTGTGTGTGATATTCCTGCGAGATGTGCTGCCACAGCCCTTGGAGACCGTAACCTTGTTATCCACTAAAGGATGTGGTTTCAACACGACAGTGCACCAGCCCACTTAGATGTTCATGTCCAACGGCCAGCGCGATCGCCGGAACTCTCGCCTCTGGAATTTTTCCTCTGGGATTGCGTCAAGACGTTGGTGTATAAAACCCCCGTAGAAACAGTTGATCTGCTTGCTAGAGTCCAAACTGCTTGCCTCCTGGTACAATAGACAGTAGGGATCTTTGAGAGAATGCGGCATAACCTCATGTGCCTTTGCCATGAACTCACTCAGAGTGGCGGTCGTCACTTTGAACAGTTACTATGAGCTACGTTGCTGTTATGCATTGCACGCTGTGTGTGTCCGTACCACATCAAATATGCTTTTTCAATCATTTCTCCCTAACCCACATATGATCCGCTGTGGACCCCATATAACCTATTTCAGTTTGATGCAAAATGTTTGAGACACGCCGTATATCTTTTATTTGTCGTGCAGAACAAATGTAATCAGAAGCCTAACTACAGTCGGCAGGGACAACAGCGAGTATTAATGAATTCGTACAGACGGTTTGCATTGACACCTCCTCATAAAAAGAAAAGAATAACATTGGAATACAGTTTATACGTTGAAATGTTCCACATGACAGACGTTTTCCAAATACAGCAGATGGAAGTTTTATAAGTGGTGGCTGTTTGGTGAGGAGATACGCACAAGGGCAGCTGGAGCCCTGGTGAATGTTGCTGCTTACCGGAGCCGATGGCGGCTACCGTCCCAGGCAACGCAGCGCTCTGCCTCCGCCGGTAGCAGCGGTCGCTTCAGATGTATACCATCCGCACGAAATTACACCCTTAAGTAGCTGGCAAGAAATAATACTCAATTATTTTAATGGACAAATTCGAGCCGCTACGCCCAGGAATCCAATTACACGCGTGGCGTGAGCACGGGCGCTTATGAATAGTGATTGCAGGCTACCGAGGCGGTACACAAGTCAGGTCGCGGAAGGGGGGGGGGGGGAAGGGGGAGCTGAAGCTCTCGTGCTGCCACTAATGAGTCACGGCGCGAGCGCTCCACCGCTCCACAAGTCCAGCTATATCTGCTCTTCGCTTCACTCTGCCCGTCATTCTGTCTTGATCCTCTTTCCCTCATTTTCTGAAATCCGAAGTACTCTGCGAGCAGGGGAGAGATGTATCCTTGGTCAGCAAAAATATATTACATAATATGTTCAGGTATTCTGTCGAATCAAACACAATTTTACACTAACTCTGAATTTGTACATGCTGAAATTTACATCATTTTGTCGATACACAGGAGTCAAAATACTAAGAGGTTTGACCTCAATGATAAGTTTCCCTGAGACCCTAACTGTTCAGACTAATGAGAAACCATTCAGTGCGAATAGTTTGACATGTTCAGATGCACTATAAACCTAGGAACCATTTATATATATGTATGTATGTATAGTATGTGCTCGAAAGAGGAATGCTAAAAAGTCTTCGACAAATTTGACTGTGCGGACGGATACATTTATGATTTGTGGTTCTGTAAATGGAAATGCATTGTAAAATGTGTAGTATGTTTCAGCAGGGTTAATTGATGCATGTTCTGGACACTGGTATATTCCACTTGTTCCTCAGTCTTTACCGGACACTGTGACGTAGACCCTGAGTAAAATTCAATGTGTACAAAGTCATGCTTCATACGAATATAAATTTTGTCATTTTTCCACCTAGAGACCCAGCGTTGTGACCCGTAACCAGCTAAAAGACCTTATTTAACAAACAATATCAATGGTGTGACATGCTGCCACTCCACGAGTAGGCAACGTGAAAATCCTAGTCACTTGTTATTTATGTCAGCTCTTGCAGGTCAGATACTTGTGACGAAAATTTCTTCAACCAACGGGATTCGAACTAATACCTCAGGATCGTTAATAAGCATGTTTAGGCTTATTGGTGATCTCGCTCAGGCGAGCGATTTAAAAACAAAAGTTGTAAAATAATTAACATATTCTCCAGTATATCTTTATTAGGAGAGTAGCGCGCTTAATACTTACCAAACGAAAGGAAAGATGTTCCTCCGAACACGTCAGTGTTTCCATTGCTCTGTCTGTACTGCCCTTTAATACGAGACGTGTTTTGCGTGCAAAAGAAAGAGATAAAGAAACTCCGTTTGGAAAACCAGATGAAACGGGTGTGTGAAAGATTGAGAAAGGAATTTCTTACTGTTCGTTAAAGGCGAAGAAATCTAAAATTGTGCTCGACGAATAACCATTACAATTATTGAACAACGCCGCCTAGTGAAATGTTTAATAAAATGCGATGGATAAAACATTACCTCAGACGATGTCTCCCGGAGTCGGAGATGAAGCGTCAGGGAACAGTTTTGTACATAGACTACGGCCTGTCATCTCGGAAGGTTTAACTAAAGTAAATACCAGCCGTAAAGGCCTGTATTGTATGATTAATAGTTGCAAGAACTTTTACTATTACTTAGATGTATCCTCCAATGATAGGTGTGTAATTGTCTCTCATTTCACAGATCAATTTTCAACATCATCTTATACTGTTTTCACGTAAATATCAAGAAACACTTGAATACCTATCATTTTAAACAAAGTTGGCGTGATGTTTACTGTCCGCAGGTGTATACCTTGCACGGTGTCATTGCAAACTACAGGATGATTCCATGATGTTACAAACTTTCAGGGAGGGTACATATATCAATTTGAGGTAAGAGACCCTAGTCCGCAAACGGCCGAATCGAAAGGTATCAGCGAATATTCACTCAAGTTTCACCTAAGTTCCGGGCAGCGTACAAAGTGATAATGAAATACACAATTCCCACTGAATACTGCCCAATACAGTCAGATAATGTCCGTTGTTGGACTGGTAACGGCGCACGTAACTTGAGGTCAGAGAGACCAAAAATCCTAAAAATTGTTCAAATGGCTCTGAGCACTATGGGACTTAACTGCTGTGGTCATCAGTCCCTTAGAACTTAGAACCACTCAAACCTAACTAACCTAAGGACATCACACACATCCATGCCCGAGGCGGGATTCGAAGCTGCGACCATAGCGGTCACGCGGCTCCAGACTGTAGCGTCTAAACCGCACGGCCACTGCGACTGGCCAAAAAATCCTAAGTTTACGGTACAGTAATAATGAATTCCAATTACTTGCACATGTTTCCAAAGCTGCTACATTTACGACAGTTGTTCAAAATGGCGTCCTCCAGCGTCAATTTATTTATTTATTTATTTATTTATTGTTCCGTGGGATCACATTTAGGAGAAGTCTCCATGGTCATGGAACGAGTCAATACATGAAATTATAACACGATTGTAGAAACAGATAAAATGAAATATAAGAAACATATTCAGGCGACAAGTCGTTAGTTTAAATAAAGAAAATCAAAAATGTACACTGGAATTTGCTTAATTTTGTATCTCTTCCAGGAGCTCCTCGACAGAATAGAAGGAGTGAACCATGAGGAAACTCTTCAGTTTAGACTTAAAAGTGTTTGGGCTACTGCTAAGATTTTTGAGTTCTTGTGGTAGCTTATTGAAAATGGATGCAGCAGAATACTGCACTCCTTTCTGCACAAGAGTCAAGGAAGTGCATTCCACATGCAGATTTGATTTCTGCCGAGTATTAACTGAGTGAAAGCTGCTAACTCTTGGGAATAAGCTAATATTGCTAACAACAAACGACATTAAAGAAAATACATACTGTGAGGGCAATGTCAAAATTCCCAGACTATTGAATAGGGGTCGACAAGAGGTTTTCGAACTTACACCATACATAGCTCGAACAGCCCGTTTTTGAGCCAAAAATACCCTTTTTGAATCAGAAGAATTACCCCAAAAAATAATACCATATGACATAAGCGTATGAAAATATGCGAAGTATACTACTTTTCGTGTTGAAATGTCACTTATTTCAGATACTGTTCTAATGGTAAATAAAGCGGCATTTAGTTTCTGAACAAGATCCTGAACATGGGCTTTCCACAACAGCTTACTATCTATCTGTACGCCTAGGAACTTGAACTGTTCCGTCTCGCTTATAACATGCCCATCCTGTCTGATTAAAATGTCAGTTCTTGTTGAATTGTGGGTTAGAAACTGTAAAAACTGAGTCTTACTGTGATTTAGCATCAAATTATTTTCCACAAGCCACGAACTTATATCATGAACTACATTATTTGATAATGTTTCAATATTACACACAAGATCCTTCACTACCAAGGTGGTGTCATCAGCAAACAGAAATATTTTTGAATCACCTGTAATACTAGAAGGCATATCATTTACATAAATAAGGAACAGCAGTGGCCCCAGCACCGACCCTTGGGGAACGCCCCATTTAACAGTGCCCCATTGGGACTGAACATCATTACCACTCTCAATATTGCGGAGGATTACCTTCTGCTTTCTGTTCTTAAAGTAGGAGGCGAACCAATTGTAAGCTACTCCCCTTACTCCATAATGTTCCAACTTCTGCAGTAATATTTTGTGGTCAACACAGTCAAAAGCCTTCGTTAAATCAAAGAAAACACCTAACGTTCGCAACCTTTTATTTAATCCGTCCAAAACCTCACAGAGAAAAGAGAATATAGCATTTTCAGTTGTTAAACCGTTTCTAAAACCAAACTGTACATTTGACAGCAAATTATGTGAATTTAAATGCTGCAGTAACCTTGTATATACAACCCTCTCAATAACTTTAGCAAACACTGATGGCATAGAAATAGGTCTATAATTGTCAACATTATCCCTGTCTCCCTTTTTATAAAGTGGCTTCACTACCGAGTACTTTAATCGGTCAGGAAACCGACCACTCCTAAAGGAAAAGTTACAGATATGGCTAAGTACTGAGCTAACATACGTGGAACAATACTTCAGTATTCTGCTAGATACCCCGTCATATCCATGAGAGTTCTTGGTCTTTAGTGATTTAATTATTAACTCAATCTCCCTCTTGTCAGTATCATGGAGGAGCATTTCAGGTAACAGTCTCGGAACACTTTTTTCTAAGAGCGCTATATGATTCCCTGTTGGGACTAGGTTTCTATTTAGTTCACCTGCTATATTCAGAAAGTGATTATTAAGTACTGTACATATATGCGACTTATCAGTAACACGGACATCCCCACTACGCACTGATTCTATATTCTCGACCTGTCTCTGCAGACCAGCCACTTCCTTTACGACTGACCATATGGTTTTAATTTTATCCTGAGACTTAGCTATTCTATCTGCATACCACATACTTTTTGCCTTCCTAATAACTTTTTTAAGCACCTTACAATACTGTTTGTAATGGGCTGCTGCATTTAGATTTTGACTGATTCTAACGTTTTGATATAATTGCCACTTTGTTCTACAGGATATTCTTATCCCTTTAGTCAGCCACCCAGGCTGCCTGTTTGTGCTAGTACCCTGTTTTGAACGTTCTAACGGAAAGCAACTTTCAAAGAGCACGAGAAAAGTCTTGAGGAAAGCATTATATTTATCGTCTACTGTATCAGCACTATAAACATCTTGCCACTCTTGTTCCTTGATAAGGTTTACAAAAGTCTGTACAGCAACTGGATCAGCTTTCCTAAAACGTTGGTAACTATATTTAACATGTGTTGCAGCACAAAAAACTTTTAGACTTAAAATTTGTGCATCATGATCTGAAAGGCCATTCACCTTTTTGCTAACAGAATGCCCTTCTAATAATGACGAATGAACAAAAATATTGTCTATGGTTGTTCTACTGTTCCCTTGCACTCTCGTTGGAAAGAATACGGTTTGCATAAGATTATATGAATTAAGGAGGTCTACCAGCATCCTTTTCCTTGCACAATCACTTATACAATTAATATTGAAGTCACCACATATAACTAACTTTTTGTATTTCCTATAAAGTGAACCAAGAACCTCCTCTAGCTTTAGCAAAAATGTTGTGAAATCGGAGTCTGGGGATCTATAAATAACAACAGTAACAAGTTTAGCTCCACTAAATTTAACCACACCTGCACAACATTCAAACACCTTTTCAGTGCAGTACTTTGAAACATCAATTGACTCAAATGGGATACCGTTTTTCACATACATGGCTACTCCCCCACACCGCAAAGAGCTCCTAGAAAAGCTGCCAGCCAACCTGTATCCTGGTAAAGGAAGCCTCTGAATTATCTCCTTATTTAAGAAGTGTTCAGATATACCAATAATTTCAGAGTCAACATCTATAAGCAGTTCACTAACTTTATCTCTAATACCTAGTATATTTTGATGAAATATACTAATTCCCTCATTAATCGGATACCCAAGCTTTGTAGAGAGTGGTTTCTTTGTTAGAGAGACTTCCCTTAAGCAGGAATACCTATCAGCTGACTTCAATCTAAAAAAGGTACAGCTCTAACACCCACAACTACCGGAATTTTCCCATGAGTGATCCCACCACCCCCACCTATGCTGTCACCTATAAGTTTTGCCAACCTCCCCTTCCCATACCTGTTGAGGTGCAGGCCATGTCTAGTGAAACCCGTCCTACTGATAGACTCCACCGACACCACTGAAATGTGACTCATGCCTTCCGTCATCAGCGCACCCCCAAGTCTCATGTTATTACGCCTGACGGCTGTATTAAGATGAGGCCGATCGTGACGCTGAAACAGTTCCACGAAATGCACATTCGTGTTGCCAGTCTGAGTGGCTATCTTTTCCAGGTCACCATCTATGTCATACTCCCCATCCCTATCAATACTATTACCAGCCCCACCCACAATCACTACCTGATCCTCTTTAGTAAAATCCCTACATAACCCCCCTATGTTAAAAGTCACCTGAGCCAATCCTGCATTAGGCTTCACAATGCTGGTGACCTGGTACTCACTCCCCAAAACTTCCTGCAACTGCTGGCCTACACCTCTACCATGAGAACTACCTAACAGCAGAACCTTCTTCTTTCTCTTAGACTTTGCAACTGTCCTAGCCACCGTAACTGCTGAGGTCTGCTGCATACTTCCTACATCTACAGCTACTAGAGATTCCTCTCCACTAGACTCTGACAGTTGGTCATATCTATTACAAACACCAATAGTAAAACTATCTGAAAATCTCCTTATCCTAGCAGATCTCTTGCCAACAGCCAGCTCCCATTCCCCAACCCCCTTCTCCCTCCTCATCCTATCTAGCTCCTCCTGTGCGTTTTTCAACTGCACCTGAAGGGCACAGATCTTACGCTCCTGCTCCTCTATCAACTTACTCTTGCTACATAACCTGCTGTTCCAGGAGAGGATCTCACCAGAATGCCCACTGGCTTCCCCACTGCATTCCCCCCAGTGAAAATACTTCGAACAAGTCTCACACCGCAATCCACTACTCACGAACCTACGGCAAAGCCCACACTTCTCACTCATGGTAAAATTTTACAATTATTGAAACAAGAAAACAACTTTATCTAAGTTCCGCTACTACAATAAGAAGATGTTAAAAACTGACTACAATAATGACAAACTTGCTCTACAAGGGAAGTAACTACTATTATTGACAGTATTAATGCGGGCGTGGCATCGCCGCAGAAAGTTCTGTAGTCCCCGTTCTAATATCCCCGATGTCGTTTGAACAGTGTCGCAGGCAGCGGGAATTCTCGCCACGAGATCCTCCTCAGTCTCGACAGCTCTTTCGTACACAAGGCTTTCCATATGGATGCACAAGAAGAAATCAAGTGCGGTGATATCAGGTGAAGGTCCTGCCGTGAAACAGGACCTCGTCTGACTGTTCACTTTGCAGGGAATGATAGCATTGTTCATTTTAGTACACGATACATCATCTGCAGTGGATTAGTTGAGTAGTATGCTACATCGAAGTGCTGACTGGAATCCCTACACTACAATCTTAGCAACGACAGTACCGGTGCACGTATTCCAGTGTTAAAGAGATTAGAAGGATTTTCGCCTGTAACTTGCGACTCGGTCGTTCACGGGGCACGGTCCCTTAGCTCCAGCTGATACTCTTACCATTCTCCACCCTCCCTAACAATTTGTAATATCTTCACGGAATCACCCTGTGTAGAGACAAGTTGAGGAAAAATTCCTAGCAGTAGACCATGCACTTGTTCTATGAGACACACCCATCTACGAAGTCACTGGAATTGGGTATCAGAAATGGTCACTTACGTTGAATGCTTTCATGGGAGCATTCTGCTGCACCTTACTATTTTTATATCGAGAAGCCACAAACAGCTAGCGGATGCACGGCGTGCAGCGTTCTGACAGTGTCCTCGAAGAACCTTCCTTTTAACTTCCCAGAGGAACGGACTTACCTGGAGGTCTTTAATTGGGGTCTGCGTCGTAATGTTTAGGAACGCCGTTTCCTACAACCCGCCAATAAGCCGGAGATGCTTGCGCGCTTCGCAGATGGTCTCGTCTTAATTGCGGTCGCCGTCGAGAAGGCGGCGCGGCTCGGCGCGGCAGAAGCGGAAAAATCGGGCGACCGGCGCGTTGTTCGCCGCCACAGCCGCTCCGCTCCGCTCACGAAGGCAATTTTCTGACAGGCCTCACGAAGCAATTACCGCGGACTACGGTACTGCACGGCACAGCACGGCGCGGCGCGGCGCAATCACGGCAGCGGCCGCCGAATAATAAGCGGGCAGCCGCCTGCGCTGGCCAAACAATGGGCGCGCTTAATTAAGGCCTGCTGCCGCGGAGGAGCTCGAAGCCGCGACCCCCGGGTCCCGCAACCGCGGCGCCGCCGTCATTACGCGGCAGGCAGGCCGCCCCGTGGCCTACCGCGGTCGCCGCTACAGTCCACAGACCGATACCTTTCTCGCTTCCCGTTTCTCCAAGGAACGTTCCCGCACCTCTTTCTCTGGCCACACAAAACCTCTCTTGTCGAATGATGACACTAGACCTGTCATCTAGGACGCTTGAAAGGGGCCTGTTCTATGTACCTTGGCGATTTTCAGGAGATTTTGGCCATTTTTACATTTTTTGAACCGGCCACGGTGGCCGAGCGGTTCTAGGCGCTACAGTCCGGAACCGCGCGACTGCTACTGTCGCAGGTTCGAATCCTCCTCGGGCATGGATGTTTGTAATGTCCTTAGGTTAGTTAGGTTTAAGTAGTTCTGATAACCTCAGATGTTACGTACCATAGCGCTCAGAGCCATTTGAACCATTTGAACTTTTGGAGGGGGGGGGGCGGGGGCGAGGGAGGGTTGGTTATTCGAGGGGGGCGGGGGGGGGGGGAAGGAGTCATTAGTCTCCTGAATGGATTCATGGGGCCCGCCACGAATTTCTCTCCTGTGCCGACCTCTTTATCTCAGAGGAGCACTTGCGCCGGCTTTGTGACCGAGCGGTTCTAGGCACTTCCGTCTAGAACCGCGCGACTGCTCCGGTCGCAGGTTCGAATCCTGCCTCGGGCATGGATGTGTGTGATGACCTTAGGTTAGTTAGGTTGAAGCAGTTCTAAGATCTAGGGGACTGATGACCTCAGATGTTAATCCCATAGTGCTCAGAGCCATTTGAACCATTTAGAGTAGCACTTGCAACCTACGTCCTCGATTATTTGCTGGAAAGTATTCCAGTCTCTGTCTTCCTCTACAGTTTTTGCCCTCTACAGCTCTCTTTAGTGTCATAGAAGTCACTCCCTCATGTCAAACAGATGTCCTATCATCCTCTCCTTTCTCCTTATCAGTGTTTTCCACATATTCCTTTCCGCTCCGATCCTGCGCAGAACATGCTCATTCTTTACGTTACCAGTCCACCTAATTTTCAACATTGGTCTGTAGCACCACATCTCAAGTGCTTCGATTCTCACCTGTTCCGGTTTTCCCAGAGTCCATGTTTCACTATCCTAGAATGCTGTACTCGAGACGTGTATTCGCAGAAATTTCTTCCTCAAATTAAGGCCTGTGTTTGATATAAGTAGACTCCTCTTGGACAGGAATGCCCTTTTTGCCAGTGCTAGTCTGCTTTTGAGGTCCTCCTTGCTCTGTCCGTCATTGGTTATTTTAGTTGATAGGTAGATAAATTCCTTAAATTCATTTACTTCGTGACCATGAATCCTAATGTTAAGTTTCTCGCTGTTCTCATTTCTCCTACTTCTCATTACTTTCGTCTTTCTTCGATTTACTCTCAATCCATATTCTGGCCACAAATGTGAATTAAGTTGCGGATTTGATAAATGTACTCAACATCTGCAATATCGATATAATCATATTCTTTGTCGTCTTTGGGACCAAAGAGGTTAGCTTTGCTTTGTCAGAGTAAGTCAGAGTAGAAGTAGCAGTGTGTTGAACCTTCTAGCAATGTACTTAGTTTAGAAAGGATGGAAACTGGCCAGCTGTGTAGTGGAGGTAGTATTATTTAAAAAGGATTTAAGAATGATAAAAGCCATCTGTGAAGGTAATCTAGTTTTTTATATTTGTAACTGCGTAGCTTCTTATTGTCAGAACATTTTGCATGGTTGAAGTTTGCTACAGAAATTTTCTAATGAAGCATGCGGTCTTGTCTTATAGTTGAAACAAGTGTCAAGGGAGTCAGTTGTACGCAGGCGGGTTATTAAGAAATATTTTTTTTATTAAAAAAGTGTAGTTGTCATGGCTTAGCGAAGCATAGTTAAACTTTAAGTCAATGTTTTCATTTATCAATCGTGAAGATTAATTCCCGATTTTCATTTTTAGTTTCATGGCTGTGTTTGCACATCGTCATTGCATATCGCGAGTTGTGTACCGAGAAGCATTTGTGATAACTGGGAAGATACTATCCCGCACTGCACATCGTAAGTACGGTAAATAAAATTTGATTTTTGACAGGCACATCATTATTCTTAATAGCAGCAAATGCGTCACTTTTTCTACGATTAGTTGCGCGACTGTGTCGGGAAATATGACATCAGTGAACGAAACAAATACCGGAATGGAGATCGTTGGTGTCCGCCGCTCGTGGTCGTGTGGTAGCATTCTCGCTTCCCGCGCCCGGGTTCCCGGGTTTGATTTCCGACGGGGTTACGGATTTTCTCTGCCTCGTGATGACTGGGTGTTGTGTGATGTCCTTAGGTTAGTTAGGTTTAAGTAGTTCTAAGTTCTAGGGGACTGATGACCACAGATGTTAAGTCCCATAGTGCTCAGAGTCATTTGAACCAAGCCTAGATCGTTGGAGCTACTAATTGTGGACTGTAGGAGGACGGACTGTGCGGTGGCTGAGCAGAGTTGCAGAACCGACAGAAGTCGCAAGACCGCGTCCGACTTTGGACCGATATTTGTTTCGGGTCGCTGTCAGCCTTAGCCTAGCATATAGTGCAGTATACGCTATTTTTATAGCTATTTTGCGTTGTCTCGCTCTACTGAATTTAGTTTCATTTGTTAACTCTGTCACGTCTTGTTTCCTGTACAAAAGGAAGTGACGTCGTAAACTCAGTGCTGTCTGCTAACGAAGTCGCTCTAGGTCGACAGCGAGGGAAGCCTCGCAGCGCCAGTCGATTACATTAGATCTGTATCGATACAGCCACGGCGCTGAATGTGTTCAAGAAGTGCGCGAATAATAGGCTATTTTCGTCTAGCGTCAAATCTGAGGTTTCAATTCCTTACGCAATAAGTAAAAGGTCTTTTCAAGGTTATACGCGAATCACAGACTGAGAGTCAGTTTTAATGTTGTGTGTGTGTGTGTGTGTGTGTGTGTGTGTGTGTGTGTGTGTGTGTGTGGTTGAGGTTTTCGGGCGCTAAGTTTTAATGTTAAAGAACTATCAGTTAGTATGCTGCTGTCCTCATATATACGGAATTTTTACAAGGAAACGAGGAAACCTTAGCGACATTTCGTGAAAACTGCTGTTTTTCGTGTCATATCCAAGAAACTGTTATGTCCCTAACTGTATACATCATCTGATTTTTTCCCCGCTCAGCGATCGATAAGTCAGCCTGGTTATTTATCGACAAAAGTAACGATCAAATAAGAGCATGAAAACCTGTTACAGTATACATTGAACTACAAATACATTTGACAGTTTATCTCTGACGACGTACTGACTTCTATTATGTTTTCCGTAGGCTCGTATTTTGTAAACGCCTTTCGGAACTCAAAAAACATGGCGTAAACCTATTTCTCATTTATTGCTTCTGGATCTCATGAATGAACAAAGCTAGCTGTGATTCACATGATCACTACTTGCAGAATCTACGTCTGCATACTCCGCAAAGCACCGTATGGTACTTGCTGGAGAACGCCTTTTACCATTACTAGTCACTGCCTTTCATTTTCCGCTCGCAAATAGAGGGAAAAACGGTTATCTATATGCCCCAGTATGAGCGCTAATTTCTCTTACCTCTCGTAGTCCTCGCGCGAATTGTGCTTTGGCGACGGTAGAATCCTTCCGCAGTTAACTTCAAATACCGGTTCTTTAAATTTTCTCAACAGAGTTTCGCGAGTAATTCATGGGAACATTTCTCTTGGAGACAATCAGTGATCTAGCTAAAATACTTTAAAATTGATTAAAAACAGTCTTGTCTGTAACAAAATATTCATTTTTATCGGTAACAACTTTCGGTTAGAATGTGACCATCTTCAGAGCATTTATGCCACTATGGTAGCGGTGGACGGAGCAGATGTTGTGGCTCCATAAACATCAACTGCTCCATCGCCTACCGTCATGGCATAAATCACGTGAAGATGCTCACATTCTAACCTGACCTGGTTACCATTACAAAAAAATGGTTCAAATGGCTCTAAGCACTATGGGACTTGACATCTGAGGTCGTCAGTCCTCTAGACTTAGAACTACTTAAACCTAACTAACCTAAGGACATCACACACATCCATGCCCGAGGCAGGATTCGACCTGCGACCGTAGGAGCAGCGCGGTTCCGGACTGAAGCGCCTAGAACCGCTCGGCCACATTGGCCGGCTGGTTACCATTACAAATAAATATTTTATTACAGTTAAGACTATTTTTAATCCATTTCAAAACCTCGCGTTTTGATTGAACGTGCCGCTAAAAGATCTACCACCCCGCCTGTGAATTCCTTGTACGTCTTTCTTATATCCGACCTGGTTGGGATCCCAAAAACTCGAGCAGTACTCAAGAATAGATCCCTACATAGAATGTTTGTGGTCTTCATAAAAGTAATAATATGAGCGCTTGTAAAGTTTTCTGTTAATTTGCACAAGATAGCCATCAGCGACGCAGGTAAGTGTAGTTATGCGCATCTGTCTCACAGCTAGTCTTGAAAACAGTAACAGTGTGTGACGTTTCACAATTCCTTGGAATGTGTAATGCTGAGGTGAACAAAGTATGGGGTAGCGTGTTGGAACTTTTTTTGCCCGGCATAGTGCAGCAGCTGGACGTGGCATGGGATCAGTAAGTCGTTGGAAAATCCCCTGCAGAAATATTGAGCCATGCTGCCTCTAGAGCCGTCCATAATTTCTACCTTTATAGCTGTCCATAATTTCTGCCTCTGTAGCCGTCCATAGTTTCGAAAGTGTTGCCGGTGTAGGATTTTGTCGACGATGTGGCCTCTCGATTACGTCCCATAAATGTTCGATGTGTGGCCATGTGATTCGGTCGAGTAGTCCTGAATGTTCTTCAAACCAAACGCGGCCGTTGAAAGCGCATTTTCATCCATTACAGCCCCATAGTTTTTGGAAACATGGCCGGCCAGTGTGGCCGAGCGGATCTAGGCGCTTCAGCCTGGAACCACACCACCACTATGGTCGCAGGTTCGAATCCTGCCTCGGGCATGGATGTGTGTGATGTCCTTAGTTTAGTCAGGTTTAAGTAGTTTTAAGTTTTAGGGGACTGATGACTAAGTCCCATAGTGCTCAGAGCCATTTAAACCCATACGTCTAGCTCCAACTACGATTCCACGTTCAAAATCTGTTAATAAGTTTTTTTGAAAACATTACCAGCGATCTTATATTAATATAATTAAAAAACAATCTTGATCGCAAATTTCTTTTAATCGGAGTCACCGGTTTATACTCAGCAGTCAGTTCAGCCTCGTGGATCGTCGCAGTCTGCTCCATTGAAGTTCACCTGCCGTTCTGGAGTCTGAGAGTTTGAAGACGATCCTTAAGGATTGAAACCGGTCACTCAGATTAAAAGAAATTTGCCATCAACACTGTTTTTTAATCATCAAACTCTTTTAATTTTCTTTGTGCGGCATTAATCACGTCGGCAACATTTTTACATGAATCACATGAGTACAAATGACAGCTCCGGCAATGCACTGCCGTTTCATACCTTGTGTACGCGACACTATTGCCATCTATAGACGTGTATATCGCTATCCCATGGCTTTTTGTCTCCTCAGTGTATTGCAGCAGCGGACTAGGGTGACCTACTGGTGTGGGCCGCAGTCGGTCACCCACACTCGATTTGGTTTCACATTGTTGACTTCAGGTGCGCACGTAGCTCACACAGGGATGGTTTGCGCCAGTGTAGAATAGCGGGAGACGGTACCGCACGCACAGTGCCGGCCGCTTTGTGCGACGCTGTGCTGGGCGGTGTGGTGCGATGCGGCGCAGCCGCGGGAGCCGACCGCTGGTCCACCTGGCGGGCGCCGCGGCGCTCCTCGCATTGTTCCGCGGGGACAATGCGTTATACCGGCAGCGGCAGCCACCGCCACAAAGACGGCAACGCAGCGGCTGCGGCGGCGGCGGCCTCGAGCGCAGCGGCGCCGTAATAGAATCTGCCGCAGCGCGCCGCCCGGCGAGCCAGCCCCGGGCTATATACCGACCACGCCCGCTCTTATAATTACTACGCCCGCGGGACACGTTCGCAATTTAGGAAATTTAGAGCTCCGGGCGCTACGTGGCGGTGGTGGCGGGAGGGGGACTCGGGCGATGGAACTGCGCGGCGGCGACGTGCGCGCCGGCAATGTACGTGGCCGCGTGTGGCCGGCGAGCACGGGCGGACGCGGAGAATGCCCCGGGGCGGAGTGTTTCTGGCGAACCGCGCTTTGATGTGCGGCGGCGGTCGTGGAATCTTCATTGCGATCTGTCTCTCGCTCTCGTTTCGCGATTTCTGCCATTGTTACGTGTCTCTCGGCGCAGCTGAATGTTCACCGTCCGTGACTACCAGAAGAGCTATGAAAAATTTATCTGCATGAGACGGTTGGGGCAGTATGAACTCATCCTCGTGAGGATAACTGATGAGAGAGGAACGAAGAAAAATATTTACATTTCGCCGATGACGGTTCATTAGAGACTGGTAAAATACCGGGTGCGGCAACATAACTTCCTTGCTTGACGACTGTTCAAAGCCGCGTTCGGTGATCCTGATTTAGGTTTTTCGAGATTTCGCTAAATCGCTTCAGGCAAATGTTGGGATGGTTCCTTTGAAAGGGCACGGCCGCCTTCCTTCCTCATCCTACCCTAATCCGATGGGACCGATGACTTCCCTGTTTGGTCTCCCTCGCTCCAAGCAAGCAACCAACCAACCAAACTTGTTTGACATGCGCGCCATTGCGATCGTTGCGGTGCGGGAGTTCAAAATGGTTCAAATGGCTCTGAGCACTATGGGACTTAACATCTCAGGTCATCAGTCCCCTAGAACTTAGAACTACTTACACGTAACTAATCTAAGGACATCACACACATCGATGCCCGAGGCAGGATTCGAACCTGCCACCGTAGCGGTCGCGCGGCTCCAGACTGAAGTGCCTAGAACCGCTCGGCCACACTGGCCGGCGGTGCGGGACTGGTCTCGTTGTAGTTGTAAGGTGTTCTTTAGCAGGCCAGTCAACATTTTGTGTTCGAACACTGGGGAGCGTGCGTTTGCCGTCGAGGCCTACATTTTGAATGGGTGCTCTCTGATCGCAGCCCAGTGGGCCTTCCGAAATTGCCAGTGTAGCCCCGTTGGGCCGTGTCCTGCTCCAGAATTCAATTGCTATGTGGGTAATTACGTTCAGACAAACCGCGAGTACGACAAGACGAAGAACTGGAGTTCCTCGGCGCATCAGATCACGGAGGCAGTGAGAGCTTCAGTCCTGCAATCCCAACGGCGTTCTGCAAGCAGACGTACGTTTGCCTTAGGACTTACCGATCCTTCAGTGAGGCGAATTCTTCACTATGAGCTTCATTACCTTGTAACGTCCCCTTAGAAAAATTATATATGACTGTGCTTAAACTGACACACAATATTTTTAGCGCAACGCAATCTGACTTTGAAAAATCCCTACAAAAGAATGGCCCTGACTAACAATAACCTATAACTTTCTTGAATCACTTACCTCAGAGAAATCTTCGTTACTCGAACTACTGCAATACAGCGAGCGCCACTACTGCCAGCTAAATAAAAGATTCTAACTACTGAAGTCACTAACTACTGATAGGCATACTTAGCAAATGAAAGATTTTGATAGAGAACAAACAATGTATTTACCTTAATAGTGTTCAAAAGTCATAATACATATATCAGTTCATGACATCCAGTCTTACAAATTTACTGTCTCTGATGGAAACACGTCCAGATAATCCGCTCTCAAAACTCCATCTCTCAGCCCACATCCACCACTGCTGGCGGCTCGCCTCCAACTGCGCAACGCTACGCGCTGTTAACAGCCAACTGCCCAACACTACAATAGCAAATATTCCAACAATGCAAACCAGCCACAGACTGCACACAGCACAGTCAGTGATTTTTAGTTAGAGTGCTACATGGCGTTACCAACAAGAAAACCTAAACAGCCTCCTTACAACCATCCTTACAAGCTAGCGATTGTGCAGGAACTCTCCGAAAGCAACTTCAGTTCTCGGAGCAGCGCATGTGAGGCACATCTCGAATACATACCTGAGGACGCACTTGGTTACTCCCATGTTCACTTTGAGAGGCACCCACTTGCCTTTCTCATACTGTGGCATCAAGCAGTCAGGCCTGCAAGATGAGTGGTTTGCCAAGCGAGTGGAATCTTCCTTAATTTATCGAGCAACATGAATTCTCGTATCTTACTATTTAGTTACAAATTATCCTCCTGTATGAATAATACGCAACGGAAACACGCATCTGACTATCAGTGATTTGTAGAACTCTGACTGTACACTACGCACTGGCAATACCACATTTACCTTTTGTCTTTGATTTAACGGCTTTTATATAAATTCGGGACATTACGATAACATACAATTTAATGAAAAAGGCCACCAATCCATTCTTTTCACTATTTGATTTATTTCTAAACACACAAATTCTACAACCTACAACAAAATCACATGAGAAACTCCGCCCAGTGGGCATGGCTTTACGTTAGTGAATCTCTATACTATGGTCTCGTAATCTATTTACCGCAACAGTGCACTCCCTGGATCGGATGGTGGATCTTTTATTATACCTCACACTTCGCCTCTCACAATTATCCTCACGAAACTTTCCTCCAGATCGAGCGATACAGAAGGAACAGGCATACCCACAAATCTTTCGAAACTACCTTGCTACTCCCATGCAAAACACACATACCCAAATTACAAGACATACACAACACAACAATATGAAATATTACACAAAGAACGGTTACAACTTCATCACTTTCCGCTTTCCCACTTCAATCAATATTTATCCCAGTTTCACACGACACTGCCCCACTTTGTAATTCTACTTTCCTACTGTGAACTCTGGAGATAAACGCACGTCTTCCTGTGCAATGCAAGCCAAGTGGCGTTGCTGGAAAAACGGCCGACTCACCTTGATTCTCTCTCAGAGTTTAAATTTAGCGTCACACGGAATGATATTTCTTAAATACTTCAACTTATGATACACACGCTATTTCTTAAATATTTCAGCTTATTGAACACACGCTATTAATTCTTAAATATTTCAGCTTAAGCTCACGGAAGTATCTCAACTTATAACTACACGTGGGCTCATTGTGACCGTTAGTTTACTACAATCCCCTTAAAATTACCTGCCTCACTTTGTAATTTTCCCCACAAAAGGTCCTGTGAAAGAGAAATTATTAATTTTAACTACTCTTAAATATTCCACATCCATACCATGCCTCCACTCTTTCATTACGGAGCACAACAAAAAAACAGGTCTTTACAGCAGAAGGTTCAGCGGCAGAGTGCTGAAACATGGCCGTATTCTGATTCTCTCGCACCTCTCTCGAAGTGGGAGAAGCACCTTGCTACCTTATTGGTCAGCCACATTTCAGACGCTCAAAGCTCTGGTAACTTCCATCTCTTTGGTCTCACCAAAGGTAGCCAAAGGATCGACTCAAAGATGATCATATATTCCGATTCACTATCTGTGGTTAGCAGACGACCATACATTCATTCCTTTCACAGATCTCACCAAACTGGATGTAGGGATTTATTTTGAGGGAGTGCACATGTGATCAATTAAATAAATAAATTGTCATTCTTTCCCACACTGGTATCCGGCTTCGCTGTATTAATTGAAATTGAGTTACTTTTACACAAAAAATGTGTTGTTCTGACAAGAATTTCGTACCTATTTTCAATGTTGGGCGGCACTGTACCCTTTCAACTTGACTGGACTCGTCAACAAACAGAACCTGCACTACTGGGTCGACAGAAATCCCTGAGAAATGCATCAAAGGCGTCTGCGGTCATCTAAAGGCACAGGGTGGTGTGAAATGTCCTCATTTGGGGTT
This sequence comes from Schistocerca piceifrons, assembly GCF_021461385.2. NCBI lineage: Eukaryota > Metazoa > Arthropoda > Insecta > Orthoptera > Acrididae > Schistocerca > Schistocerca piceifrons. The sequence continues at coordinate 750,893,712 of NC_060138.1, read as the reverse complement.
GTTGGTCCATTAATTTATCCACATGGGTTTCGCGAGAACTTTGGTGCACAATGGTCGCACAATCTTCTTCCAGTATGAAGCAGGTTTCGCGTGAACTGCGCTGCGTAATAGTCGCACAGTCTTCTTTTAATAAGGATTCTGTTAATTTACCCAACCGGCTTCGCTGAGAACCATGGTGAGTAATTATGGCACACTCTTCTTCTAGTAGGATTCTCTTAGTTTAACCTACTTGGTTTCACGAGACCTTTGCTGTATTTCTTTAAAGGATTCCAATTTAACTTCTACAGGCATTTCTGTTACACTATCATACGGGCTATTCGTTGTGAACGGAAGCAGACAGCCTCTGAACATTCTCGTGAGTAATTTCTTACCATAACAGAAACATGTGAAGTGTAAGTTAAAGAAGATTGTTGGCCGAAGGGTAGTATGACGGCATACGTCTTCCCATAGCATCACAGACTTGGTGTATGGGTGACAAATTAGGGTTGGGCACCCGAGACAAGAATCAATAATATCCCAGAGTTTTTGTGTGAAATGCAGGGAGTGGTCCTACATAATCCTACTGGAATATGTCAAGTGCCTTGGCGTGAAGGTTAAGACAACAGGGCTTACTTTTCTTATCATGCACTGGCGAGCATCCAGCGTTCCTTCAACACTAACGAAATCAGTGCTGTTTTCACGCCAAGTAGTTCCCTACACTATACGTCCAACAGTTATGTAGGTCTCGAAGACTGCAGGTTCCTGTGAACTTCCACCAATTTGTCTATGGACACACTGGCGTCAATATGGGCATCACCAAACCAGAGACTGTTTGCTAAACAACGTAGACTGCCAGTGTGTCTTCTAGTTGGCTCTGGTCCTACAGCATGCAAGACTCTGTTGTCTGTGGTATGGTCTCATCGATAATAGTCGCATGGTAATTCGAAATCTCAATCCAGCTTCCAGTAATCTGCTCCTGGCGGCTCGTGATGGAGAGTTTGTCTGCACCCTCCGCACTTACTCCAGCTGTCTTCAGCCGCCTTTTCAACAGAGTCGAACAATCCTACGGTCTTCCTATGTTATCTTCTTTCTGAAAGGACCTATCCCTACTCTTCTTGCCACTTTGTTGTCCGCAGACCTCTTGTCAACACTCGTTCTGCAGTCATTCCACTGCAGCCAACTTCCTATATGATGCCCACGTGTCCCTCAGTGTTTCTACATTTCTCGAAGACCGAGAAATGGAGATGAAAAAAATAGTTCAAATGGCTCTGAGCACTATGGGACTTAACTTCTGAGGTCATCAGTAACCTAGAACTCAGAACTACTTAAACCTAACTAACCTAAGGACTTCACACACATTCGACCTGCGACCGTAGCGGTCGCGCAGTTCCAGACTGTAGCTCCTAGAACCCCTCGGCCACCCCGGCCGGCAAATGGAGCTGAGGTGCAAGTGTACGTCCTCTGAGCATTTTGCGTTGTCTCCACCTGAGATATTCCAGTCTTGTTAGACGCACCTAATAGCCAACATGTACTCACACCATTCTTCATGTGTAGAGACAGCAATTTTCTGTGCCGAAAATAAGCTCGCGTAAGCATGAAATTTTAATGATTGTATCCCATTCGCATAAAGATACTGGGGTATCAGTTTGCTAACATTCGGTCAACGCTTTCATGGTGTAGCTGTCCATTTTAGTCACTGTAGTTGCAGATAAACAGCTTTACAGCAGTAGTGTATACAAGGTGTAACTGCATATATTTTTATTAGTGGCTATGGATGGTGTGCTGAGCAACATTACATCACTGTTTACGTCATTCGCAAACTAATAGCTATTACAAATCGAATGTTTTTAGGTTTGGTAGTACCTCCAAGTATATGCGATAAGAGAGAGCCAGTATTGGTGATTTGCCAATGGGTAGCACATCAGGTGCTGAAGTGAAGACACATGGGCCCAAAACATTTAATCTATACTGACAGGCTTGGTCCAGCTATTGGTCGTGTTACGATCATTTAGAAAACATAAGGCAGTAAATTGTGACTTTTGTGGAAAGACTGTTCCATATAAGAGAAAAAAAGCAAAACAATGATGTGTGAACATATGAAGGCACTACACATAAAAACATCTGCACTCATACCCATTACACACTGTATAAAAATGAGGCTGGGGTGACTGGCACTAATAATTCTGAATCTATATTTCGATCTGCTTATTTTTATAGCAAGAATGAGGCAGCAAGAGAGAAGAGATGGACGACGTTTGGTTACTTGCAATGTGTTTGCATTTGAAAGATTAAAACCGGACGTGGTGGTGAGTTACTAACACTTTGAAGTCTCTCTTGGGAGACTTTACTTTCAAATCCTGGAAATGGCACTCATGGACTCGTGATATACCTTGCTCAGTTAAGACAAACCCGAATTCCTTAGAAAAGGTCAGGGCCGATTTCCTCATGCACTTGTGCAATCAGAGCTTGTATTTCGTCTCTGACCCTAATCTTCCACGTTTTATTTCCTCGCATTGAAAGGATGTTAAGGCACTGCACACGATGTTAACACAGAGTTCATTCATCCATCCAATTATGTTAGTGTGAGTGCTACATAATAAAATAGCTGGCACCTGCATTCTCCATCACCATCCAGAGACTAGATCCGTGTATACACAATAAATTTCACATTTTCAGTTACGTGTGTGTAACTTGTGTTTGATTACATAACAGCTTCTGCGTTTGAATCCTAAAGGAATGCCGTCCTGAAAGTGAAGATAATTTTGGCCATTAACTCAGCACGTTTGCAAGGCACGATGGATAGCAAAGGTTCAGTGGGTATCGCAATGTACAGTTACCATGTAGCGTTTCTGTAACGACTGCACAGCCACACCGTTGTTAGGACTGTTCGTTATACTATAGCAACAAACGAGTCAGGATGCGAGTGGAGAAAAGCGTCATGAAGTGGCACCACCTGCCATATGTATACCACGAATACCGCAATCGGCCGCAAAATAAACGCCCGACAGCGGCGAACGTACGTTCCCGCAGATTCCACGGACGTCCACGTAGTCAAATAAATAGCTGCCGTCCTCCCAAGGACACACTAATCGGCTGTCACCGGCGTCTTCGTGGAATGGATAGCACTGTCTTATCTGGCACATAACCGGACTGATGTAATACCGGTACCTCAACCTCCACGGACGGCGCCGTTTGTGAGATGGACGTTTCAACTAACAGCTGTTCTACCCCACCAGTACCAAGTAGTTTCTTCTTTGAGCACATTGACTGTGCTGTGAGATATCTACATATATACTCCGCTAGCAACCAAGCAGTATGTGGAGGAGGGCACAATTCGCGTCAGTCATATCCCCCCCCGCCATTTCTGTTCAACTCGCGGATCGCGCGAGGGAAAAACGACCATCTGAACGTCTCAGTACGAGCTCTAATTTCCCTTATTTTTGAATGGTGATCATTGCACGATTTGAAAGTTAGTGGTAATAATATGATATATGCTCTACATCCTCGGTGAAGATCGGATTTCGGAATTTAGTGAGCAGCCCCTTCCGTTTAACGCGCCGTCTATCTGCAAGTGTGTCCCACTTCAAACTTTCTATGAGATTTGTAACGCTCTCGCGATGGCTAAATGTACCAGTTACGAATCTTGTCGCTCTTCTTTGGACCTTCTAAATCTCTTGAATCAGACGCAACTGGTAAGGGTCCCATACAGGCGAAAGTACTCTAAGACTGGACGAACTAACGTATTGTAAGCAATTTCCTTTGAGTTTTTGATTTTTATGACAGGGAAGTGCCTGTCGTTGGAGTATACAGGGGGTCTAACAATTCATGTTACATGCTTTGAGAGTGTAGAGGGACCTTTAGTGGAACAAGTTTGACATGGAACCCATGTCTGATAACGTAATCCAACGAGGCTACAAGCGTCAAAGTTACAGGCGCCGGCAACTGTAAATGTCTGTTTGTACCGGGTGATTCCGTGGTGATGTCACAAACATTCGATGAAGGCGGAGAAGGGTAACTATCGATCCGAGGTAAGGGTCCCTGCACCGGAAACGAACGAGTCGAAAGTTACAAGCGAAAACCATTCTGATACCTCCGGCAGTGGAATACATTTACCTGTACTGTTATTGATAAGACTGAATCGTGGGAAACTTTCAAAGGTGGTAGAATAGATCGCAACAAGGAAAAATGTCCAGTAATCATGGACTTAAATATGCATAGCTAAAAAGCTATGATAACTTCATCTTCGACACTGTGAAACAAATCTCTTTTACTACAAGCTCTTTGCATTTAATTTAGGGAGGAGGTACTACGCAACAAAACAATGAAAAATTATAAATCTGGAGTCCGAAGTGCATCCTTAAGAGCTATGAGAACTTGTTCAATAGAGGAGATATGTTTCACACTAGCGAAGATGAACAAGTGCTCAAAGTTCCTCACGTATGCATTTTAGAGCCCATGACTACAAATTTCTTCTTGTCTTGGTCCGTACTACCATCTCTGTTCGTTGCATACCCTAAATCCCTAGCAACAACAGTACCAGTACCTATATTCCACTCTGAGGTATAAAACCGTTTTTCGTCTATTACTTTCGATTCGTTCGTTTCCGATACAGGTACCCTTCCCTAAAACTGATGCAATTATCGTTCGCCATCATCTTTACAAGTTTGTAACATCGTGACGGAATAACTCTGTATGTAAGTATATTTACAAGCGCCGGCGCCTATAACTTTGACGCTCTTTAGTGTCGTTGGATGACGTTTCCGGACATGGGTTCCTACGTAAAACTTCATCTAATAAGTCCCCTCTACAACTTCTAGAAGAGTGTAACATGAATTTGAAACATCTTGTACATCGACAGTTGCAGGACTGAGTATTGCAGCCTCAGTACAACGTCACTGAACTGCAGACTGGTCCAGTTAGGGGGTCCGAACGTTTTGAATATCAGTAGCTTTGCGCAGAACATTGCATGGACATTCAGACCGCTTTCTTGTGTTCCCTGCTATCGAAGGACAATTCGAGAGCGAGAACTATCATCTCCGTACATTCTGGCTTTGGCTGTAAAGTGGTGGTGGGTGGAGGGGCGGGGGGGATTTGCTCACTAACGTCTGTAATTGGCTCACCTATTCGCAATGCTAATCCCGATTTAAAATTACAGACGTTGTGAAACACGCACTCCTCACCAGGGTTAACTACGATACTGCCTCGCCCTGCAGCTTTTCACACAGAAACGGCTGCTGCTACTCGCCTGCTGACCTTTTGCACCCTGTTCGCAAGCAGGCTAATGAGACCGGAGGATTTCACGATATAAATGGTGCTCTAACATGTTTTGAGAAAGCAGTTAATCAGACGGAGTCTTGGTCAACATTTCTCTGGAGTTTTAGGGTAGCTTTCCAGACATTCTTGCTGAATTAGGCTAAATTGCCAGAACCTTCAACGTGTGTGTGTGTGTGTGTGTGTGTGTGTGTGTGTGTGTGTGTGTGTGTGAAATCTTATGGGATTTAACTGCTAAGGTCATCGCTTCCTAAGCTTACACACTACTTAACCTAAATTATCCTAAGGACACACACACACACACACACACACACACACACACACACACACACACCCATGCTCGAGGGAGGACTTCAACCTCCGCCGGGACCAGCCGCACAGCTTCAAAGTTTGATTGGCTACACCGAATGGCGTCAAGGAGAATCGAGGAACAATTTGAAGAAAAAGTAATAATATTTTTTGGATGTGCTGCTGAAATATTATTACCCGTTTCATAGCTGCTAAAGCTTAACTGCTTCATGTCCAATACAAAACACTTGATAGGTGAACATATTTTTCAACATAGAATATCAATTTCACCCATTACGGTTGGGGGACAACTGGGGATCGAAGTTGGATTCATTATAAACAGAAGCAGCTGTTCAGCTGGTAAGCAAGCGAGTGGAGTCGCTCAGGGGCTCTGGCTACGGCAGTAGCCTCCTTCACGTTAAAATTAAATCGAGGTTGCTATGGTCTTCTACAGAGAAGTAAACCTTATGACAAAATTTTGAATTGATCACTACATAGATTCTTCAGATAATCGTACCTGGGATTAATGGGGCTCTAATCCCTGTTTGCACATATAGATCAAATTTTTCTGTGGTTTCCTATAATTACTGAAGGTGACGGCCTAGATACTTCCTTTAAAAGGCATGGCTGATTTCTATCCTAATCCTTCATCCAGACGAGCGTTTGCTCCGTCACTAACGGCTTCTTCGTCGATGGGACGTCGCCAAATAAAACTAGACAGATAAACAAAACAAGCTTCAACTTGCTAACTTTATGTTAAAGGAGAGAATTTTCCCGACAAATAAAACAGAAAAAACTGAATTTGGACTATAGCAGAAGTTTTGCTGTTTTGTGTACCACTAACATTTCTGTCCTTCCTTGTTCTGCACACACATAGTACGCGGAAAGGACGAACCCGGTAAGCCTCCTCGCGAGCTTGAGTTTCTCTTCTTACTTCGGGAAGTGTGTGTGGCATACGGTTATCTGTTGCCTAACTTGTCTTAGAATGTACCCTCTGCAAATTGTAACATCTTCTCTATCTCCTCTGGTAATCTTACTGGGTACGGAATGCAGTCTGGCGAACAAGTCTTCTTTTTTGTTACAGCGTTAGATATATAGCGGGAGCTCTGTTTATTCTTTTACAAAAACAATACAATACTTAAAATTTTTTGTTGGATTCATTTTGACTAAATTGTTACGATTCTTCTCTTCCTGCAGTTTTGTGCTAAACTCTGTCTGAAAGCCTGCTGCATCCTAAGCATTAAATAATATTGCCATATTTGTTACCATTGTGAGAAGATAGTATCTTCAAACCGGAGGTTGACCAAGTATACGATGAATGTGAACTCCTATTAAGTATATATGCAGAATGAAGTGACGAATGAAAATTTGTACTAAGGCCAGGATTCGATCCTGAATCTCCAGGTTGCTTGACAGATGCGCTAACCACTACGCCACCCTGACACAGTGGGATTGCAAACTACACAGACTCCCCTAGCATGCCTCCCTCATTCCAAATCCGATTCACGCCTCCGCCCACTTGATGTTGCCCCCAAAGTCGAACAGCTATTCCAATACAGTTTAAACGCTTTGCAATGTTGTCCAAGTTCAGGGTGAACACCAAGCCGAGTGAGGCATGAATGGGAATTTAGATTAAGGAGGGAGACGTGCACGAATCTATACCAGTGGTAATCTAACATAGCACTAGGGTTGTAGGATGTACGGACACCTTATTGCGGCGCCGCGCTCCAATTACGCTGACATAACAATAATGCAGTAAATTATCGAATCTCCGGCCTAATATTTCGTTTTCCAAAGCGCCAAATTTTTCATAATTCCTACTGAATTCCTTTTTTTTTCGTGAGAGAAATTTCACCTTTTTAATTTAACAGCGAGAGCTTTAAAAGTTTAGATGATGATGTTTTAGAAATGATAGCTTTAGAGTTTTCGCTATTGGACAGAAAATTCCCTTTATAACACTTTCCCTTAACAGAAATATTAATCCTGTCACGGGAAAGCCAAGTATAACACTGTCGGTTATTACTGAACTAGCAATACACCGATAGTGTTACTTATGTGAAAGGAATTAGATTTGACCGTGACTGTGTGCTAATGGTTAAAGTATCGGACTTCTTCCGTTTTTCTAATGACGTCTGTTAAAAGAAGTAACGGCACTACAGACGGGAGAAGAACTAAGATTCTAATAGTAATAAGCAAACTGCAATTATGCAAAAGGAAACGGTCGCCAGCCAAATTAGACAAAGTTTTACGAAATACGGACATTATTCGTAAAGAAAGTTAACTACCGGTATTTATTTTACTTGATACTGAAATGCTATTTTTGCGTAGAGATCACGAGACGGTATTACACTTAGCAAGCAATATACTGGTGGTCTGTCATGAGTAACACAGGAGGAGTATTACAACGTTTGGGCAACAACTGGTTCTCAGTAACGCTTAGTCTCTATTAAAGCAAAAGGCTAATGGTCATTACAGGTAAGTGATTATTAATGGTGGAGCACTTTTAACTTGGACATGAGGATCTGCTAACACTTTAATTGGTTGGTTGGTTGGTTTGGGGAAGGAGACCAGACAGCGTGGTCATCGGTCTCATCGGAATAGGGAAGGATGGGGAAGGAAGTCGGCCGTGCCCTTTCAGAGGAACCATCCCGGCATTTGCCTGGAGTGATTTAGGGAAATCACGGAAAACCTAAATCAGGATGGCCGGACGCGGGATTGAACCGTCGTCCTTCCGAATGCGACTCCAGTGTCTAACCACTGCGCCACCTCGCTCGGTAAACACTTTAATTATTGGGAAACACTCATTGAAATGGTATTCAAATCTGTTATTTGTTCAGCTTACTATTTGTTTCATCATGGAGCATTTACTTCTGTATACTAAATAGAGCACACATAAGACGTACGGTTTTAAATCTGTAGTAGTTTGAATAGTGGTAACCAGTGACTTATTATAGCTCGCTAATGTTATAAAATTGGTAGCCCCGGGTTTCATTAATTGGTTGAAATGCCTCTGATCACTATGGGACTTAACATCTGAGGTCATCAGTTCAAAAAATGGCTCTGAGCACTATGGGACTCAACTGCTGTGGTCATAAGTCCCCTAGAACTTAGAACTACTTAAACCTAACTAACCTAAGACATCACACAACACCCAGCCATCACGAGGCAGAGAACATCCCTGACCCCGCCGGGAATCGAACCCGGGAACCCGGGCGTGGGAAGCGAGAACGCTACCGCACGACCACGAGATGCGGGCAAGAGGTCATCAGTCCCCTAGAACTTTGAACTACTTATACCTAAGGACGTCACACACATCCATTCCCGAGGCAGGATTCGAACCTGCGACCGCAGCGGTCGCGCGGTCCTAGGCTGAAGCGCCTAGAACCGCTCGGCCACACCGGCCGGCCGCGGGTTTCGTAGCGGAGAAGCTTCTCTCTAAGTTCTACATTATTACAGCCCTAAAGTTCCTATACATGACCCGTATTACAAGTAAAGTTTCAGCATTTCCCTTCTTTTACATAACATTACTCTTAATTTTACGTCTCTATAATTACAATGGAGTAAATAATGAATAAAATATTTACATAGATGTTACATCAAATGTCATGTTGATACAGAAGTCTCATTTAACATAAGCAGACATAGAAGTTGTATGAGGTAAGTAATATCGGTACTGGTGTTAAAACTTCGATTCAAAATTACAAAATATTTTGCCTATTGGATCTCAGTCTCAGAGATGGTGAAAATCCTGGCAAGAGGGCATCATGTTGCGTGCCATCTTTTCATCGCCTCAAATCGTTATGAAGGTAAGCAGAAAACGAAAACAGTTGACAGTAGTAGCGCAATCACGCCTGCACTGCAGCCTGCCGATACTACAAGATCTCTGTATGCCTGTTTCAGGTTCCTACAGTTGCCGCATCGCTTGTTTATAAAGACTTAGGTGTGCAGCGTAGAACACTGTACTTTTAGCCTCAGATCTGCAGACGATAGCGTTGAATATCTCCACTCCAGAAAAAGATATAGAGCACACAGGTGTTTGGTGCATGCCTTACACGCCGTGTGGCATTACAGAGTGCTCCATTGCGCACAGATGGTGTTAGGAGGTTTGCTACGGGATTCTCGTTAAAATGAATGTCTAGCACATTAGCATCCATTTTATATGTGTATATTAGCATTTTTGTTCTACACAGGCGTTGCCTTCTAGCAGTCTCAAGTCCTTTGCCACATACACTGCACCATTTTGCTCTGTCGCCAAACACAGTTTGTGAATAATTCACTGGCGAGTCATTTAAGTAGCCTTTGGCCACCATTAGAACATTACAGAGTAATTTATTCGGTTGTTTATCCCCGTTGCTTTTCTGATTGTACAGCGCTGAGATTACCTCATCTTCTGTGCAAATTCCTGCTGAATGTGTGTCATGTTTGCAATGGAAACGTTCTCATTGTCTCACGCCACTCGCTGTTGACAAGACAGTTAAATGCTCTTCTGCTTCTTGGCCGCCACGTCTGCACTCTGACAGACAACAGTAGCACACTGCACACAAATGGGAAGAGGAAAACTTACAAACCAAAGAACAAAGCAACAAACTTACTTCCATACTTAACGAGGAGCGTCACAGAGTGCCGGCCGCATAAAGATAATTTTCTTAGGAAGTCGGATGCATTATTTTGCTACCTGCCGCTGCGACCAAGGTTCCTCGTATTAAACCATTCAGCAAACAACAATAAGCAAAATCTAAAGATTTGGTGGTATAGATGAAGCCATCCCACTCTGTTATCATACTATTGCCTGTTTAAAAATATCAATGGTAGAAAATAACTCCTGTTTGAAACTTACTGCCAGACTTAAACTGGGTCTGATTTCAGCCTACTACTTAGTATTTGAGTTTCGTGTGGGAAAACTACCCGTACGCCGCTACAGCCCTCCATTCACGATTGCTAGTCTTGCAAGAAATACAGAGCACGTTATGTGGCCTCTAGAGACGTGTGAAAGAGATAGTGAGGCACTGAGGAACTGAATCAGACGTTCGTAGCTGGGGCGATTGATGAGATTACCCGTGAACTGCTCGGGTCCTAGTCCAAAGCCTTTTTAATCTGTCAGGAACTGTCATTATTGCGCACCCTCTGTAGCAGAGTGAACAATTTAGTTGATACATTTATTGAATCTTTTAAAATATCTGAGTGTTTTTGATTGTTGCTTGATTTTATCATGAGTTCGTCGGTAGCTTTCCGTTTCGGCTGTGATGCACTGCACGAAGTTAATTACTTATGAACTTTATAACACACCAATCGTTTAGGGAAAGGTACAGAAACTTTGAGTATACAATTCATACAATCCAACGCCAGTTGGAAAATTACAAAAGTATTTTTACGTGGTATATTAGTTGTGGTGTAATGTGTTGATACACCACGGGCATCATAAACTTGGTAATGGCAACGTGAATTTCCGACAGATGCCGAGTGGACCTAATGGTGTGCGCCCACTGAGGCACGCCTCCAGCGGCTCCGTACCATGAGCGTCCTCTGCCGCCCCGATATACACCGTGTGATGAAAAGTATCCAGACATCCCCCAAAACATACGTTTTTCATATTAGGTACATTGTGCTGCCACCCACCTACTGCCAGGTACTCCATATCAGCGACTTCAGTAGTTATTAGACATCATGAGAGAGCAGAATGGGGCGCTCCGCGGACTTCGAACGTGGCCACGTGATTGGGTGTCACTTGCGTCACACGTCTGTACGCGACATTTCCACACTCCTAAACATTCCGAGGTCCACTGTTTCCGATGTGATAGTGGAAACGGGAAGAGACAAGTACAGAACAAAAGCGTACAGGCCGACCTCGTCTCTTGACTGACAGAGACCGCCGACAGTTGAAGAGGGCCGTAATATGTAATAGGCAGACATGTATGCATACCATCAAACAGGAATTCCAAACTGCATCAGGATTGACTGCAAGTACTATGACAGTTTGGGGGGAGGTGAGAATACTTGGATTTCATGGTCGAGCGGCTGCTCATAAGCCGCACATCACCCCAGTAAATGCTAAACGACGCCTCGCTTGGTGTAATGGGCGCAAACATTGGACCATTGAACAGTGGGAGCACGTTGTGTGGAGTGACGAATCACGCACGGTACACAATGTGGCGATTCGATGGCAGGGCGTGGGTGTGGCGATGCCCGGTGAACTTTATCTGCTAGCTTGTGTAGTGCCAACAGTGAAATTCGGAGGCGGTGGTGTGGTCGTGTTCTTGATGGAGGGGCTTGCACCCCCTGTTGTTTTGCATGGCACTGTCACAGGAAAGGCCCTCACTGATGTTTTAAGCACCTTCTTGCTTCCCACTGTTGAAGAGCAATTCGAGGAGGGCCATTGCATCTTTCAATATGATCGAGCACCTGTTCATAATGCAGGGCCTGTGGCGGAGTTGTTACACGACAGTAACATCCCTGTAATGGACTGGCTTGCACAGAGTCCAGACCTGAATCCTATAGAACACCTTTGGAATGTTTTGAAACGCAGACTTCGTGCCAAGCCTCATCGACTGACATCGATACTTCTCCTCTGTACAGCACTCCGTGAAGAATGGGGTGCCACTCCCTTGGAAACCTTCCAGCACCTGATTGAAGGTGTGCCTGCGAGAGTGGAAGCTGTCGTCAAAGGTAAGGGCGGGCCAACACCATGTTGAATTCCAGCATTACCGATGGAGGGCACCACGAACTTGTAAGTCATTTTCAGCCAGGTGTCCGGATACTTTTGATCACATAGTGTAGAAGTGCTGTAGGCAGCCATACAGCCCACTCACACTTGGAGCCACTTCGCTTGGTGACACTACTCAGACGCCGTTAAGTCACAGCTCCGACGCCATCGTTTGTGCTTTAGTTCAGAGGATCTCATCCTCGTTGCTATTAATTACCTGGACACTATTCCTTAATAGACTATTTGTTAAGAGTCTTCGTATGCTTCAAGAAATACAAGTTAAGTAAATCTTCGGTTTGCGGTATTAACTTGTCTGATAATCGTTTCTACTTCTCTTCAGCTTTCCTACAACGACAGTTGGCGCTCCACTCTGTACCACACCTCTCCTTACCATTGTGTACAAAGGCGTACACAATGCATGCAGATCTGATATTCACAAACTAAAGCAGACCACAGTTTTTATAGAAGGTAATATTGTATAATTTTATTTAGTAAGTAACTGTTTTCAGAGCAATACAAAAAACCACCTATGAAGCAACTGCGAGGTATTCTCGTAGCTTCTTCTTCCATAACTAAGACTGTACAGTGTAACATACTTCTGAGGTTCTTCGTGGTCGGAGTAGCACAGACGAGAGTAAGTTTTATTCTGCAGTCCAGTGGTCTGATGACTAACTACTGTTTCAGTTTATGCGTAGATCGTCTTTGGACGGAAGCATCGAGGGAAGTGTACTAGCGCCTCTCTCCCCCAGCCGTTAACGGCAGCTATTGAAATGGCAGCCACAACGTTTTATTTATGAAGACGACACATTCTCACGAAGAGTAGTGAATATTTCCGATCTTCCTAAAAGCATTGGTGGTACCGGTAATGGAATACTAGTTCTCAGTGGAGAAATCTCTCACGCTGACCGTGGACCCATGGAATGTGGCAGAGATTTCCCCGTAGGCAGTTGAGATGCGAAGGCGTTTTAACGGCGCAGAAGAGCCGATCGTAAAGTGCGGGGAAACGAGAAGAGGGGTACTAACCTCTCGTGCTGCAGCAACGTAGTGCCCGTTGCGTGAGACCAGGCTCGTTTAAGATGTGGCAAGCACCAACATTGGAAGACTTTGTTATATGGCTTAACTGTCGTGTGCGTGTGAGGGATCTAAGAATCACGTAGCGGATGGCAGGAAGATAGGATAGAACACCGTCATCATAATGACATGGAATTGGAAACCGACCTAGTTAAGCGGCTTCAGGATACCTCTTCAGGTAACTACGACAAATTTCAACATATACAATAATTTTGCTAACTTATGGAGGAATTAACTTTCTGAAGAAGGCTCCACAGACTGTGCGTATTGATCGGAGGACGCAGTATTCACTGAAGGCTATATTTCCTTAAAAACTGATACAATAACACGATTATTGACATTTTAACAGCACTTAATAAAGAAATACAACCGTAATAGGAACACTGCGTCTTTCAAATTATAGTGGAATGCCTTGTCACCATATTCTCTGTTAATGAGGACACTGAAAATCACAGGAAGTCGTAGTTGGCATCCGGAATGATGAATGTTCTCCTGAGTAGGAAAAGCTCAAGAGATAATGGAGTGATAGCAAATTGTTCCTTAAGAGTCTCTCCGTAAGGCCGATGACCTTGCGAATGTGAGGGAAACGGTGTTGCGTTCGGATTTGTATACACCTATACAAACAATTATGCAAAAGTCAATTATGTGTATGATGATGTACATCACGGTGTGATTTAATTATGGCATCGTTGTTACTATCACAAAGCGACTCATATAGATTGCGTAAGTTGTATGTTGAAACCACGAATCGATGTGCACTTCTCTTAATAACCAAGTTTACATGCAAATGGTGAAAATGACAGATACTGAGAAAGAGCAGTTCACGCAGAGGAGAAGCTATTCAAGGTACGGCTGCTGTCAAGTTCTGAACAGTATCGTCGCAGAACAAAGGACTTAGCAAGATCAAATGTTCAAATGTGTGTGAATTCCTGAGGGACCAAACTGCTGAGGTCATCGGTCCCTAGACTTACACACTACTTAAACTTGTACTAAGAACACACACACACACACACACACACACACACACACACACACACACACACACACACACACACACACACCTCGAACCTCTGACGGGAGGGGCCGCGCGGTCCATGAGATGGCGCCTTAAACCACGCGGCCACTCCGCACGGCTAAGGACTTAGCGAATTATCCGAAATAAGTTTACTGAAGAGGGGCAGATTTATTTTTGACAAACGCTGTGCATCAATGGGATACAAAGACGCAAAGGATAACAATAGATATAATCTCAGAAAAAGAATAATACAGTGGCACACTGAATTTATTAATTTCATTCGGTACTAAACGGACCTTCGCCGGAATCATGAAGGTAAAAGTGAAGACAGCAGTTGAGATAGTTGTCAGACACGACTGAAGAGGGTAGCGGGTTTTCTACCCAATACAGAAAACACAACAAAAATATTAATATATGACAAGTAACTCAATGAAGCAGCTCGTTGACTATCAAATAGACACTTATATCCTCAACAATTATATTTCTGGTAGACCTGCACTTGCCTTCTGTCTACCGAGGTAGGTGGTACAGAGTTGTAGACGCTGGACTCGTTATCCTAACTAGTCTTCCGTGGTTTCTGTGAACCACTTAGGAAGAGTTTCAGAAATCGCCGTAGTCGATTTTTCCCTTCATCCTTGCCCAACTGAGTTAGTGCTCCGTTTGTGCTTGCCTTGCCGTCAACGTGACGTTGAAGGTGACATTCCTTCCACAATGAATCCTTCACTCTGCAACGGAGCGAACGTCGTCATGAAATTGCTTCCCATATTAAAGCTGTATGCTGGACCAGCAAATCGTTCCGGTATCAGATTCGAATTCTAGTTTGGCGCAAAGTTTTAATCTATCTTGCAGTTTCATAACAGAGTACAGTGGAAGATTGGTTCCAGAACTAATTGCCTAGGTTTTGACTTAGCCACTAGTTTTAATCTATCTTGCAGTTTCATAACAGAGTACAGTGGAAGATTGATTCCAGAACTAATTCCCTAGGTTTTGACTTAGCCACTTCTCCACAATATGCTACTTTTCAAGAGTGCTAGCCCCATAAAGTATGCAGGAGAACTTCGGTTAAGTTTGGAAAGAGGAGAGATGTACAGGTATAAGCAATGCTATGAAGGCAGGCCATTAGCTGTTCCTCGACAGTTCGCTTGGTAGGAACAATACCCGCAAAAGCCAAGGTTCCGGGTTTGTAGTGCAAGTGAAGGAACGCGTCGCTGCCCTTGTTAAGACTGAATGCAAGTAACAGGTTGCGGCTCTGTACGGAATGCACAAGGTATCCTACAGCATAAGTTACCTGTACTCGTTCCAAATGTAACTGATTCGAATCTTGACGGTGGATGAAATTTCCGTCGTCAGTATTCGGACAGCAGGGAGACTTGATCATAAGACCGTGTGCAGATAACCTGAATTAAGTACCGAACTCTCTGAGGTGTCTCAGGCTGTGGGAAAATTACAACCTTAATAGAGCCCTGAGCCTGGAACGCTCCTACACGCTACGCAGGTGGTGCAAGGTAACAGCCGTGCGTTTTTCTTCGCTCTCTTCCTGTCATTTCTATTATCATCCAATTAACATAAAGGCAACCTATGCTGTACAAGCGCCGAGTAGTACTGTCCACATGACAAAGGTATGTATATGGCACTCTATACAGATAAGCGGTTACTTATTATTGCAGTCCCCATCCTCCCGCAGTAAAAGTCATGAGAATGTGCCACAAAAATCCTGGCTGGAACCAATGGACGGACACAATACAACCGTCATGGCATGGAATGATTTCCTTTGAAAGCAGCTATTTCTATTACGGTGCTGTACGACGGGAGAATAACACTCTGTCAGTGAATAAACTAAATCGTTAATTAATTAGAGCAAACGCAGTATATAGGCTTCAAAATGGGCCAGTCAATCCGGAATTGAAAGGGAGAGACAAGTAAATGTAACAGAAAAATTTCGTCTCAAGATATGAACAACTACAATCAGAAAATCTGTCGGCAGAAGGCACTAAAAAATACACCGCCAGCCATCAGAATTGCAACCAGGACCTGTTTAAGGCCCAAACGACACAAGCCGCCTATTGGGTCGCTAAACTGAGAGGAGCGCCAGAGGCGACACAACCGAGAGGTTTCTGTACAGGAAGAGTCACAGTTAATAGTGAAAACTGATTTAGGCGAAGGTGTATTAAAGGGGAGACAGAGAGGGCGGGAGATGGGGCTAATGATAAGTCGCTTGCATGAAAAAATGTTCTCGAACCAGCCCTGGTTGCAATACCAAGGAAAGTTTACTAACTTGGTCTGTTTAGTAAAAGCAGATAAAAATTCGCTTGATGTCTACCTAAGAGTCTCCACGCCTTCCAATTTCACTATGCAAACTTAGAGCAGTGTGGTTTAAATTCAAAGAAATTGTACGATAGTAATTTGGGGATATATACCAAATAAATTAATAAGAGATGGTTCACAAAACCGGCTAGAACGTTGTTGCAGAAGCAACAAAAAAGCAATACAAATTTTAAACAATGCAAAGCTCTCAAAATAGGCAAAGTTTTAGGGAAGCTCGAAATTTAGAACGAACTTCCATGCGAGATGCTTTTAATAGTTTCAACAACGATACCCTGTTTCGAAATCTAGAAGAAAACCCAAAGAGATTCTTGTCGTATGTGAAGCACACCAGTGGTAAGGCGCAATCAGTAACCCTCTCTGCGCGATAACAGTGGAGATATTACCGATGACAGTACCACTAAAGCAGAAATACTAAAGACAGTTTTCCAAAATTCCTTCACCAAAGGAGACAAGGTGAATATTCCAGAAGTCGAATAAAGAACTGCTGCCAACACGAGTAACTTAGATCCTCTTTGTAGTGAAGTACCTAAAATCACTTAATAAAGTCAGTGCGTCCGGTCCACATTGGATACCAATATGTTTTCTTTCAGAATATGCTGAGGCATTAGCACCATACTTAGCAATAACAGACAAGGTTTCCCTCATCGGAAGATCCACACCTAAAGAGTGAAAGTTAAACAAATCACACCGATACGCAATAAAGAAAATATGAGTAATACACTGAACAACAGGCCGGTATCGTTAACATCGATTTGCAGTAAGATTTTGGAACATATACCGTATCACAACATTATGAATTACCTCGAAGGTAACTGTCTATTGACGCCCAGCCAGGGCGCATTCAGATAATATCGTTCTTGTGAAACATAACTAGCTCTTTTTGTCAAGAAGTAAATACTGCTATCGTCAAGGGATCTCAAATTGATTCCATATTTTTAGATTTTCAGAAGGCTTTTGACTCCGTTCCTTACAAGTAACATGCGTGCTTAAGGAGTATCGCCGGAACTGAGCGACTGGATTCGTAATTTCCTGTCAGAAAGGTCACAGTTGGTGGTCACTGACGGAATGTCATTGAGTAAAACAAAAGTAACATCTGGCGTTCAGTGGTTAGCACACTGGACTCGCATTTGGGATGACGACGTTTCAATCCGGCGTCCGGCCATCCTGATTTAGGTTTTCCGTGATTTTCCTAAATCCTTCCAGGCAAATGCAGGGATGGTTCCTTTGAAAGGGCACTGCCGACTTCCTTTCCCATCCTTCCCTACACAGATGAGACCGGTGACTTCGCTGTTTGGTCTCCTCCCGCAAACAACCCAACCCAACATCTGGCGTTCTCCAAGGAAGTACTATAGGTCCATTGCTGTTTGTAATGTATGTAAATGATTTAGGAGAGAATTTGAGCACCCACATTACATAGTTTGCAGATTACGCTGTCATTTACCGTCTAGTAAAGTCATCAGACGATCTAAAGCAATTACAAAATGATTTAGATGGGGTATCTGTATGGTACCAAAAGCGGCACTTGAATCTAAGTTTTGAAAAATGTGACGCCATACACATGAGTACTAAAAGGAATCCGTTAAATTTCAGTTATGCGAGAAATCACGCAAATCTAAAGGCTGTACACTCAGCAAAATACTTAGGGATTACAATTGCGAATAGCTTAAATTGGAACGATCACTTAGATAATGTTGTGAGGAAAGCAAACCAAAGACTGCCGTTTGTTGGGAGAACACTTAGAAAATGCAACATGTCTACTAAACAAATTGCTTACACTACGCTTGTCCGCCCTCTTCTGCATTATGGCTGTGCGGTGTGGGATTCGCATCAGATAGGATTGACGGAGGATATCGAAAAGTTCGAAGGAGGGCAGCTCGTTTTGTATTGGCGCGAACTAGGAAAGAGAATGCAACGGATATTATACGCGAATTGTATTGGCAATCATAAAAACAAAAGCATTTCTCGTCGCGACAGGAAATTTTAATCACCATCTTTCTCCTCAGTGTGAAAATATTTCGTTGGCGCCCACCTAGTGATTATGTTAATAAGATAAGAGAAATCAGAGCTCGCACGGAAAGATTTAAGTGCACGTTTTGAAGTGTACTGTTAGAGAGTGGAACTGTAGAGAAATAGCTTGAACGTGCTTCGATGAACCCTCTGTCAGATACTTAAATGTGAATTTCAGAGTAATCATGTAGATTTAGATGTGGATTCAGTATGGTAAGGCCAAATCATTACATTTTGTGGTGACCTGGGTATATACGAAGAGCGAAATTCAGTGCACAGAGCTGCCACTTTTGGCAGCAAAAATGGCTGTGAACAAACTGAGCATGGAGTCGAACTGAGCTTGGTTGACAGAGATGCGGGTAGGCCTTCGTCATACCGTGCTGCTTCAAATCCAAGCCGGAGATCATCAATCGTAGGGGCTGGCGAGTGTCCGAGTGACTAAGGGCTACCCACGATCAACTGGAGAAAATGGTTCAAATGTCTCTGAGCACTATAGAACTTAACATCTGTGGTCATCAGTCCCATAGAACTACTTAAACGTAACTAACCTAAGGACATCACACACATCCATGCCCAAGGCAAGATTTGAACCTGCGACCGTAGCATCAACTGGAGAACTGAGGGCAACAATCAATCATCCTCTGTATCGAGGTAAGTCAGGGCAGCCTGGGCAACATGCAGTCTTGCGTTATCTTGTTAAAAAAAGTAACGTCACGAAGACTTAGAAGATAAGCCAGCCATCGGCATTAATGCCAGAAACATAATGTACGAGTAAAAGGCTATGCGAACGGGAGCAGATGATGGTATCTACCTTAAGGCAGCCCATACTATTAAGCTGAACGCATATGGCAGTGAAGAAAGCACTATGGCGACGTTTGTTCTCCTCGAGATCTCCACACTAAGATAAGTCCATAGTGATGCTGTAAGCAGAAGCGGAACTGGTCTGAAGACGATTTTATGGCCCTCGGATGTCCTGGACGTAACAATGACTGCTGTCGCAGCAACGAAATCTGCAGCAATGGAGGCCGCACTGTCAGTCAGTGGTCTCCGGACGTCGGATTCGCATGACAATCGTGGGATGCTCACCAGTGCGAGCAGCAATGGCATTGGGCGACAAAAAGCAGTCTCGAAAGGCGACAGTCCTGCCACTGTCGATTTGTAACACGCGCAGGTAGTCGTTTCTCCTGCTTACACGAGGAATAACACCATCTTCTCTCAAACAACCAGCATCTTTATTTACACTACCGGTCATTAAAATCGCTACACCAAGAAGAAATGCAGATAAACGGGTATTCATTGCACAAATATATTACACTAGAACTGACATGTGATTACATTTTCACGCAATTTCGGTGCATAGATCCTGAGAAATCAGTACCCAGAACAACCACCTCTGGCCGTAATAACGCCCTTGATAGGCCTGGGCATTGAGTCAAACAGAGCTTGGATGGCGTGTACAGGTACAGCTGCCCATGCAGCTTCAACACGATACCACAGTTCATCAAGAGTAGTGACTGGCGTATTGTGACTAGCCAGTTGCTCGGTCACCATCGACCAGACGTTTTCAATTGGTGAAAGATCTGTCGAACATTTTCTGTATCCAGAAAGGCCGACAACAGGACCTGCAACATTCGGTCGTGCATTATCCTGCTGAAATGTAGGGTTTTCGCAGGGATAGAATGAAGAGTAGAGTCACGGGTCGTAACACATCTGAAATGTAACGTCCACTGTTCAAAGTGCCGTCAATACGAACAAGAGGTGACAGAGACGTGTAAACAATAGCAGCCCATACCATCACGCCGGGTGATACGCCAGTATGGCGACGACGAATACACGCTTCCAATGTGCGTTCACCGCGATGTCGCCAAACACGTATGCGACCATCGTGATGCTGTAAACAGAATCTGGATTCATCCGAAAAAATGACGTTTTGCCATTCGTGCACTCAGGTTCGTCGTTGAGTACACCATCGCAGGCTCTCCTATCTGTGATGCAGAGTGAAGTATAACCGCAGTCATGGTCTCCGAGCTGATAGTCCATGCTGCTGCAAACGGGCCAACTGTTCGTGCAGATGGTTGTTGTCTTGCAAACGTCCCCATCTGTTGACTCAGGGATCGAGACGTGGCTGCACGATACGTTGCAGTCAGATGCTTGTCATCTCGACTGCTAGTGATACGAGGCCGTTGAGATCCAGCACGGCGTTCTCCTGAACCCACCGATTCCATGTTCTGCTAACAGTCATTGGATCTCGACCAACGCGAGCAGCAATGTCGCGATACGATAAACCGCAATCGCGACAGGCTACAATCCGACCTTTATCAAAGTCGGAAACGTGATGGTATGGATTTCTCCTCCTTACACGAGGCTTCACAACAACGTTTCACCAGTCAACGCCGGTCAACTGCTGTTTGTGTGTGAGAAATCGGTTGGAATGTTCCTCATGTGAGCACGTTGTAGGTGTCGCTACCGGCGCCAACCTAATGTGAATGCTCTGAAAAGCTAATCATTTGCATATCATAGCATCGTCTTCCTGTCGGTTAAATTTCGCGCCTTTAGCACGTCATCTTTGTGGTGTAGCAATTGTAATGGCCACACTGCGTGCGTCACTCCTACCTTCATTGTTCGGCTCTGCTGCAATAATTATCTGCACGATCAAGGATATAGTACACTTCGTGCACATTTGGTGTGTGTGTGTGTGCGTGTGTGTGTGTTCAATGCTACCTCCACAGCGTCGCTATTTTAACGATGACCAGTGTCCATTCCGCCACCTTGTGCAGAAGTGAGGCGCTCTCCGCCGTTGCCTGGCGAGATACGAGACCCGAGATGCGGGCGGGCTGCTACTTGTTGCTCGGGCCGCGCATCACACGTCACTTGCGCCCTGGAGGAAGCGGTCCGCCCGCTGCTCTGCCATCGCAGCCGGCTGGCCGCGCTGACGCCAGCTTCCGGAGTGGCCCAGCGCGGCAGCTCACCTTCCAGTTGCTCTTACTACACAGGCCTGCCTTTTATAAGACGTTCAGAATATCAAAGCCGCCTTACTTCGCCTTGCATCGCTTGAATTGACTATTAAGCTATTCCCTCCAATTACCAAGTGTTCGACTGTCTGGTAGCAGTCATAATCCTAACACCCAAACGTAAGATCTTTTCTTTGGCACTTTTATTTAGTCCTTCGGAGCAACAACTGTCACTGTAAAACTTGACTACTATGAACAAAGGGTGATTAAAGTTTAGTGCCCCATC
Source organism: Schistocerca piceifrons (assembly GCF_021461385.2). NCBI lineage: Eukaryota > Metazoa > Arthropoda > Insecta > Orthoptera > Acrididae > Schistocerca > Schistocerca piceifrons. Next base: position 750,871,819 of record NC_060138.1, on the reverse strand, counting down.
GTCCGACGATGTCGCTCTTCATTTGGTAGACAGAATAGCAGCGCTCAATAAATGTTCATAAGTGCAAGGTAAGACCCTCGACAAAAAGAAAGACGCCGATGATATCCGATTAAATGGTTAGCGGTGAATGTATGGACTACGTTATATCGTTCAAATATTTGGGACTATAAGTTCGAAATTAACCGGCAGGATATCAAAGAGTGCTAACGTGCTTGCTTTCTGGGCACGACTGAATGTGACTTGTGGATTAGCGGGGACGGTTGTTGCGCCTGCGAAGCTAGATTTGGTCTTTAAGCCGTTTCCCACACTCAACAAGGTAAATACCAGGCTGTTGCCCACGTCCCGTCTTAGATTCACGCTATGCAAACCTTTACCACGTTATACAATGCGAGGGAGAAAGCGGGAGGGGGGGGGGGGGGGGGATTTGGCCATCAAATGTGTCACTAACATTGCCAAAATCGAGATGTAACAATGCTCCCATAAACAATAGGAAAAGGCAGAAAGGAAAAGAATAACTCTCTATCAGTGAATAAACTACATCGTTAATCAATCAGAGCAAATTTGAAATGAATAGGCTTTAAAATGGGCCAGTCACTCCTGACTTGAAAAGAGAGAGATAAGTAAATATAACAGAAAAATTTCGTCTCAAGATATAAACAACTACAATGAGAAAATCTGTCGGCCGAAGGCACTAACAATACACCGATAGCCATCAGAATTGCAACCAGGAAGTGTTTAAGGCCAAAACGAGACAAGCCGCTGATTGGGGCGCTAAGATGAGAGGAGCGCCAGAGGCGACATAACAGAAAAATTTCCGTACAGGAAGAGTCACAGTTAATAGTGAAAACTGATACAGGTGAACGTGTACTAAAAGGGGTGACGGAGGGGGTTGGGGCTAATGATAAGTCGCTTGCATGAAAAAATATTCTCGAACCAGCCCTGATTGCAATGCCAACGAAAGTAAACTGACTTGGTCTATTTAGTAAAAGCAGATAAAAATTCGCTTGAGGCCTTCCTAAGAGACAGTCCCCACGCCTTCCAATTTGACTATGTAAACGTAGAGCAGTGTGGCTTAAATTCAAAGAAACTGCACGATGGCATTGGGGATGTATACCAAATAATTAATAAGAGATGGTACACAAAACCGGCCAGAAAAATTGTTGAAAAATCAGCAAGCGACTGAAGCTTTTGAGTGATTCTGAGATCTTAGTGAGGTAAGGCCCAAGCATTTCGTTTGAGTATCAAAGCGCCGCGCGGAGTGACCGAGTAAGTAGTGCGTAAGTCTAGGGACCGATGACCTTATCAGCGTGGTCCTTTAGGAATTCACGCACATTTGAAAGACTGAATATCAAAGCAAGTTATTTAATAAATGTATGTGGTATGGGGAGAAAAGTCCAACAGATTCGAAATTCGGTCATCTAAGACCCCATACATAAAAAGGGAAAAAATTGATAATTTGTGTAGGTGTTGTACAGCTAAAACGAAGATTAAAAATGCATAATGGAATACATAGCTGTAGCAGTATCTTTTATTCTATACTTTTATATTATTGTTGCTGCTGTGTGTTTCATTGTGTTTTCTTTTACACACAGCATTAATTATTGTGGCTTAATTTCTGATAGCAAGTTGTACCGAAGCATTTTAAAATCAAGACTAGAGGAGATTAGAACAAGTCGGAGAACACATTGGCTTTCAAAGAGGCATGTAATGTTTAGTAAGAAATTTCCGTTAAGATAAATCATGGACATGTGATTGGAAAGGAATTGAAGCAGCCATTTGATCTTCATAGATACTGAGGAAGTATATGAGACAGTGCAACTAAAGATATTGTTCGAGGTGCTGTGATCAAGGGGACTGCCAAAAATTTGTGAGAGAACTATCACAATCGTCCACTAGTCTCCGTAATGTGTCATCAAAGTGGGGAAAGAAATTTCTACAGGAGCGTTCAGAATAACGGTAAGGTGTCGGGTTGAGTGACCGCAGGAAGATACAGCACGACTTAGATAAAATTTCTAGTTGGTCTGATGAATAGCAGCTACCTCTAAATGTGGAAAAATGTAAGTTAATGAGGATTAGTAGGAAGAACAAACCTGTAATGTTCGGGTACAGTATTAATAGTGTATTACTAGTGTCCTGTTTGACACAGTCAAGTTTAAATATCTGGGCGTAACGTTGCAAAGAGATATGAAATAGGACGAACACACGAGTACTGGGGGGGGGGGGGGGGGGGTTTAAGGTGAATGGCCAGCTTCGGTTTATTGGGAGAATTTTAGGAAATAATGGTTCACCTGTAAAGGGGAGACGGCATATAGGACGCTGGTAAGACCTATTCTTGACTACTGCTCGAATGTTTGGGATCCGTACCAGGTCGGATTGTAGGAGGACATCGAAGCAATTCGAAGGCGGGCTGCTAGATTTGTCATCGGTAGATTCGAACAACTCGTTAGTGTTACAGAGATGGGAATCCCTGGAGGGAACGCGATGTTTTCTTCGAGAAGCACTATTGAGGAAATTTAGAGAGAGGGCAATTGAAGCTGACTGCCGAACGATTATACTGCCGTCAACATACACTGCGCGTAGGGCCACGAAGATAATATACGAGAAATTAGGACTCATATGGAGGCACATAGACAGTCGTTTTTTCCTCGCTCTGCTTGCGAGCGGAACAGGTAAGGAAATGACTAGTAGTGGTACAGGGTACCCTCAGCCACACCGTATGGTTGCTTGCGGACTATCTATGTATATGTATATGGAGATGTAGAACTAAGGATGCTACTTGGCTTCCACACTCTTCGTGATGTGAGTGGTTAGGGTGTTGTTGGAAGAGGGAGGGAATTAACTTGAACGTTGCCAGACATCAAATTAAAGTTTGTAAAGAGTATCTTGGTAGTATCCTGTCACGCGACGGAAGATGTGATAGACATCCAACAATTGATGAGCAAAGGGCAGCTACCCAAAACTTAAATTAAGTACTTCGATCCTCGCAAAAGAGTTTAAAGGTTAAACTGCGATTATACAAATCCATTGTGGAGCCAATAACAACTTATGGGAGTGAGAGTTGGGGACTCACATAAAAAAAAGACTAAAAGATTTAAAAATACATCACTTACGAAGAGCATGTAGAATTACCCGACTTGACCGCGTATGTTATGAGGAAATAAGAGAGAGAACGCAGACCCACTACAGCATTACGGGTACAGTGGAAGAAAGTTCGCCAGGCTGCTAGGCCACGTCAATAAAATGGAGGAAGACATTTAGTCAAAGAGAGCACTTTCAGCAAGCCTTCAGGAAGGAGAAGTTTAGGAAGATTGGTTAAAATGGCTCTGAGCACTATGCGACTTAACTTCTGAGGTCATCAGTCGCCTAGCACTTAGAACTAATTAAACCTAACTGACCTAAGGACATCACACACATCCATGCCCGAGGCAGGATTCGAACCTGCGACCGTAGCGGTCGCTTGGCTCCAGACTGTAGCGCCTAGAACCGCACGGCCTCGCCGGCCGGCGTTTAGGAAGAAAAGGCTGGCTAAGGGGTATCGAAGAAGTGACGGAGAGAAGACCAGTAGAGGCGGATGAGGAAGAATGGCGAGTGGAGGCGTCTGGCAGCAGAGGTGCGAGTGCCAACAGCTATAGGACCCGCTGAGAAGAAGAAGAAGAAGTGAATGGAAGTCTTTAATTTGCTGGTTGGGAAAGTTCAATCGATCTGTGGTTCTTTCATGAGTTCTGTGACAACGTTTGTAAGTGTACCAAAGCAATGCAATAACTTCTTTTCGGGAACGAGCTCGTACTCAAATTCTGCCAACCCCTTTTCGTCCAGGACGGGAACGGTCCTCAAGAAAACAAAGTAAAACTTCGTGTGCGATTCCGAACAGCATTCCTACACCGCAGACCCCACAAAGCTCCTGGCTGCTCTTTATTGGGAAACCTGTTATTCAATTATTAGAGAAGTTTGACACACGAATAGCAATCGCCCAAAAGAAGCTGCTACGTTAAGTGCGCGGTGAAGTCGCCGTTTCGGTCGCGACGTTTATCGGATGATGCAAATTCTGAGTAAGTGTTTCGGTCCCTGGCCGCGTTTGTCACGGCCGCTAACGAGTGTCGGCGGCGGCCACTTCGTCACGCGGCAAACGCGGCCGCGACCGCCCACGAGCCGCGCCGCTCTGCAGCGATGCGGACTCAAGTGGCGCCACCAGGAGCTGCCCCCGGCCCGCCGCGCTGACGCAACCCTCCACTGAGGCAAGCGCGGCGTGTGCCCGCGCCGCGTTACGCTATTAAATAATCCGCGCGAGTCCGTTGCGTGGGCACGTCCGGTCCGGTCGCGTAGGTGGCGTTTCGTTTGTCGAGGTCGACGGGTCAAGCGGCCCTAAGAATGGGCCCGGCTGCACCCATTTCTTTTGTTGTTGCTCTGGGAGACTCGGTACGCCGGTCGTTACTTATAATTTGGTACTTTCCTTTTTTCCTACGCTGCGTGAGTTAGAGCCGTCGCCCCTCTTTGTCCCGCGGACAGCAGCGCCAAGTAATACCGCCGTGTTTTATGGCACTGTCCCACAAAGGGGACCTGGGCAGTAAGGTACCGGCGACGTAAGTGACATCAGACAGTGGCAGTCCCCAGCCAGGGCATTATCCGACCTCTGCAGCAATACTTTTTTATTTCCTTGTACGTAGCAGAGGCGAGAGAGATGGCGCAGTGGTGTATATACACTGAAGAGCCAAAGAAACTGGTACACCTGCGTAATATCGTGTAGGGCCCCCGCGATCACGCGGAAGTGACGCAACACGACGTGACATCGACTCGACTAATGTCTGAAGTCGTGCTGGAGGGAGTGGAGATCTCTTCTGAACAGCACGTTCCAAGGCACCCCAGATATAATCAATAATGTTCACGTCTGGGGAGTTTGGTGGCCAGCGGAAGTGTTTAAACTCAGAAGAGTGTTCCTGGAGCCAGTCTGTAGCAATTCTGTGGGGTGTTACAGTGTCCTTCTGAAATTGCCAAGCTCCACCGGAATGCACAATTGACACAAATGGAAGCAGGTGATCAGACAGGATGCTTACGTACGTCTCACCTACCAGAGTCGTCTCTAGACGTATCACGGGGCCCATATCACTCCAACTGCACACGCCCCACACCATTGCAGAGCCTTCACCAGCTTGAACAGTCCCCTGCTGACATGCAGGGTCCACGGATTCATAAGGTTGTCTCCATACCCGTACACGTCCATCCGCTTGATACAATTTGAAACGACACTCGTCCGTCCAGGCAACATGTTTCCAGACATCAACAGTCCAATGTCGATGTTGACGGGCCCAGGCGTGGCGTAAAGCTTTGTGTTGTGCAGTCATCAAGAGCACACAACTGGGCCTCCGGCTCTGAAAGCCCGCATCGATGATGTTTCGTTGAACGATTCGCACGCTGCCAGTTATTGATGGCCCAACATTGAAATCTGCAGCAATTTGCGCAAGGGTTGCACTCCTGTCACGTTGAACGGTTCTCTTCAGTCGTCGTTGGTCTCGTTCTTGCAGGATCTTTTTCCGGCCGCAGCGATGTCGGAGATTTGATGTTTTACCGGATTACTGATATTCACGGTGCACTCGTGAAGTGGTCGTACGGGAAAATCCCCTCTTCATCGTTACCTCGGAGATGCTGTATCCCATCGCTCTTGCGCCGAGAATAAGACCACGTTCAAACTCAGTTGAATCTTGACAACCTTGTGATGTGAGTTTTAAGTGCCGGATATCTTGCTGAATGTGGGGTCATCATGTATGGATACTATCTGTGGCTGCCACATTCTCCCAAGACAAAAACTTCTTTCCGTATTCCATGAGAAAGCATCGAACAGCTGCAACATTGACTGGTTTTCTTGTGCTTAAGTACATTCCTTGCATTTCGATATAAGCTATGTAGAGTGTAAGATGACAGATCTTTTATATATTTAGCCGGCAGTATAAATGCTGTGTGGTGCCTGAAAGGCTCTCGCGCAAGTAATCAGATTCCGAGACTATCCATGGCCAATCTCGTATGCAAAAGAAAAGCTGGTTGGCACCCATGGTGGAACCCCGGGCCTACTAGGCGTATTCTAATCACTGATGCATGGCTGCAACTGTGCCTTAGCATCACCTCACCCCAGTGCCCACCTGAGATGTAGCAAGTGTCTATTCTGCATGGATAACAAGAAGAATCCTGTCCTTCAGTTCTTACAAAATGTGCGTGAGAAATTTAGATTTATCTCAACAGTATTTGTGCTCTGCCAACCATACGCGTTACCTACGCTTCTAGACACTCTGTGCACTAAGTCCTTCAGAGGTGGAAGGCCTTTTAAACTCGGTATCAAATGGTTCAAATGGCTCTGAGCACTATGGGACTTAACAGCTATGGTCATCAGTCCCCTAGAACTTAGAATTACTTAAACCTAACTAACCTAAGGAAATCACACAACACCCAGTCATCACGAGGCAGAGAAAATCCCTGACCCCGCCGGGAATCGAACCCGGGAACCCGGGCGTGGGAAGCGAAAACGCTACCGCACGACCACGAGCTGCGGACATCGGTATCAACCCAGTAAATAATATTCTAAGCAATATCAAGGAAACTTTTGCAGTTCCTTCTATTTCCATGCTTCGAGGCACATCTACGTTCGTAACGTTGGCTACAAGCATGATGCCGCTCATCCAAAGGGAGCTCGGTTCGACAACAGACTTTTTTATTGCTGCATACGCTTCCTGGCATTCTGATGATTCGCTTCGTGGTCGTGCTTTCTGTGCAGTTTGAAGGTGATGTGCCCCTTTTGCTAATAGCAAATACTTTCACATTTCATAGTCCGTACTCCGAGCAGCTCGCAATTATCTAGTTGCTTGTGCATCTTGAACGCGGAATTATTTGGGTTATTCATCTTGTTTATTTAAAAATGTGAGCTGCGTAAGTGAGGAACTCTGAATTTGTTCTTCCTTCAGTCGTCCTAACGAGGGCACTCAAAGGCCCACACTATCTGCTTGTTCCCTGTGTTTTTGTCTTGCAATAAAATTCCGTGCTGGTTTTCAATTTGACTAAAATTAGTAATTGTGAAATCGACGTTTCCCATGATTATTTAAGTCGGCCGGTGTGGCCGTGCGGTTCTAGGCTCTTCAGTCTGGAGCCGCGTGACCGCTACGGTCGCAGGTTCGAATCCTGCCTCGGGCATGGATGTGTGTGATGTCCTTAGATTGGTTAGGTTTAATTAGTTCTAAGTTCTAGGCGACTGATGACCTCAGAAGTTAAGTCGCATAGTGCTCAGAGCCATTTGAACCATTTTTGATTATTTAATAAATATAATTATAAATACACTAAGCAGTTGTTTCAGTGTGGTAATGTGTCAGTTGTGCACAGTAGCCGAATTGTTAATGGAATATAGCAGAACACGCAAAGTTGTTTATTTTGGTGACGACTGGGTAGCGCTAGCACGTTTTTATCTCGGAGCTGAAACCGTTACAAAAGCAGTTCTCTGAGCGAAGAAACATTCAGTCAGCTCTTATCTGACGTCATTTTTTCATTTTTTCCGACGTCGTCTCTTGCTAATCACCGTAAAATATAGGTGCAGAGTGTTTACTGAGAAACATGATCTAGTAAAGTTAATTAGCAAAATATTTGACAGTGAAAGTGATTGCGCTTCTCTAAGGAAAAATGTATGTGTCTACTAGAAGAAGTCGTCATTAAAGACGGAGAACAAGGATAGGGAAGGAAAACTGCAACGTCTATGTCAAAGGAACCATTTCGCCATTTGCCTCAAGAGATTCAGGCAATAACGGTAAACCTAAGTGTGGATTGCCGGACTAGGATTTGAACAGATGTTCTCCAGACTACATCGCTCAGTGAAAGCTTAGAAGAATCGGCATGCAACAGTTTTAATCTACCAGGTGTAGATTCGTACATTCTGTGGTACGCCTGTGTATCATTTGTTGTATCTTATAGGGTCTTAAATACATGTTTGCACTAAACCTAACAATTATGCAGCGTCATTACATTGCTGGAGACGTGATGGTTTACTGATTCATATTTGTATAATTGCTGTTGTCTGTCGAAGTTCTCTTGTACGCAGTGGCGAACACTTTAAACGTTAATCTAGGAAACCCGGTCAGATGGTGGCCAAGCAGCGTTTTCAACAGTTAAGGACTCTTATTACTTGCGTAAATAATTTACAGTATAGTATATCTATGATTCCTATGATTCACTATGAGGACGAGTACCTTTTGTTAATGCGTACTTGTTCGGCATGGATAGAGAAAAACACAGAAACTACCAGAACCCTCATCCCACACACAGATATACGAATAAAATAAATTTCATATCCTTGTTGATAATCTGCTTCGAAGCGTTGAAGAATTTGTACAATGCTACGGACAAACTTAGCTGTGCTGGAATAGCTCTATTTCTCATTTTCTACCTCAACTTTTTTAATTGTTTCAGTTGAATACAAGAGCAGCTGCGCAGTGATTGAAGCTGCATTCACCTATTCAGAAAAGTTAGCAACGACTGCTGTGTTACATGATAGAGCAGTTTCGTGGCTCCTAACAAAGTACTGTTTTGCAATACGCGAGTTAAGTCTTCTCAGTATGGGTGATATTTTCAGCCACTACAGCCAATAAATAACATACAAATCCGAGTTATTTTCATGCAGAGTGTATTGAACCGAGGTGTGAAAGTGACAAGGTTTTTATAAACAGAAAACCGGTCACGAGTTGTTGCCCTGGTAGGTCAGTTGGCACGCCGTACGAACGCAAGCCAACGTCTGACACGGAAAACCAGACTTTTCGCAATCATAGCAGCTCAGTTTCTCGCTGCAGTATAAATGCGTGACAGAGTGTTCCCAGAGAAGGATCATTAATCCCGAATAAGTAGTACCGCACGATGTGGTGAACGTAAGCACTGGACTAATGGAAACGAAAAGATAAGGCGTTGCAGAGTACTGTGCAACATGTTGCAGCTGCGCGAAAACAGATATTTCTCGTTACTCCTCGAAGCCAAACATGGTTATCAGACCAGTTGCTAGTGTATTCCTGCACTAACAGGTTTACAATGTTCAGTTATGGCTAAATCTCTGTGTAGTAGACATTACGAATAACGACGAAAGCGAAACTGTGCTTTGTTAGGAAACGTTCTCCTAGCTGTTTCATGTAGCATGAATTCACGTGAAGGAAGTTGAGACGAAACACACTTCTGAATTCAGTTTTGTATCTAGAAAATATTATTCGTACACTTTTATGATTATTTTGTTTGTGATGTGAATTAATCTTATAAACTATTACTGAAGACGCAGCCACTGACGACGAACTATGAAAAAATTCCAGTTAACTTGAACTCGTTGCGTAGAATAGCTGCTATCTGTACAAAAAGTAACTCTCTCCCTTTGTACTAGCGTTTATCAACTTTGTGGCCTTATGCCATTCCAGTCGTAATAGTCGTCAGTTTACCTACGGGAGGGAAATCGTGTGCTCCATCTGTCTATTAATAGTTAGAACTTTGTTCTGTGTCTTATAATATGGTTCAAATGACTCTGAGCACTCTAGGACTTAGCTTCTGAGGTCTTCAGTCCCCTAGAACTTAGAAAGTAGCTGTTTAAAAATCAAATAATGTAAGAGGTTTATCAGCACAATCATTCATTAGTTTTTCTAAGAGGACGTTTCACTTACAACTACTTAAACCTACTAACCTTAGGACATCACACACATCCATGCCCGAGGCAGGATTCGAACCTACGACCGTAGCGGTCGCGCGGTTCCAGACTGTAGTGCCTAGAACCGCTCGGCCACTCCGGCCGGCTGTCTTATAATAATTTAACGTTTTGTACATCACATTTTCTGTGGCGGAGATTGGGGATCAGAACATCATTTTCCTAAACGAGCGTGGAAGACCTGATAAAAACCAAACTTTGGCTGAATAGTGTAACAGAACAACGGCTGTCAATCCAGCATACGAATTCGATCCCTGTGTGGCTCACCGCCCACTCTCACAAGCTCGAGCTCTCCGCGTTAAGCTATATAAGCAGGCCCGTATTGTGAAGTGATATCGGGAAAAATATTCGCAACTGGCATTGATACTGCAAGACAAGTTGTGCTTCTGGTTACAGATTACGTGATCAGGTGAGGGCTTGTTAGTTCGTATATGAATTACATATTACTGACTTCGCCTGAAAATTTATCCCTCAAAAATAATACCCTATAGAAAATAAACGAAATGGAAGTGGGTTGAGGTGATTCAACACATTCAACCACATGAAATTTTGGAAATTTGTGGTAAGGTCTTATGGCACCAAACTGCTGAGGTCATCGGTCCCTAAGCCTACACACTACTTAATCTAACTTAAACTAACTTACGCGATGGACAACACACACACCCATGCCCGAGGGAGGACTCGAATCTCCGGCGGTCGTAGCTGCACGGACGGTAACAAGGCGCCTGAGACAGCGCGGCTAGCCCGCGCGGCTCAACCACATTACACTGCCCCCTAACGGAACAATTTGTCTTTTAATTTTACAGTGTTTGTTCAGTTTGTCTTAAGAAATAGATTTACTTGTTAGTCACACATTAGTATTCGTCATATTCTCCCTCTCTGCAACTGGATTACATCCCGTTTCCGCGAATCAAGGAAAATGGTTGAAGAATTTCTGTCTCAAAATGTATGAAACGTAGGCGGAGGACGTATGCCACGGCTTAAATGAAAAATGACTTCCAACAATGTATTCCATCTTAGAATATTCTTCTTTTTCTTCACTTGTCTTTTGCTGTAACTTAAAAAGTACAGAATATTCGATGTAGTTCATGTAATGTTAATGGGAGGGTGATTACTCTGAGAACAAACGACAGAAAAACAGGATGTTAACAATGATGGTGTTACTGAGCTCTGTTTTCTGCATGTGGGCATGGGTATATGAAGACTAACAACAAGAAATTGTTTCGCAAGATAACTGCAAACATGCTGTGTGGTATTCAGCTCAGGAGATAGGCTGTTGTCCGCTCTCGATTTATGCTGAAAATATTCGTTTACGACTCGAGTCCTGCGCCGTCTCAGTTCCCGCCTTCTGGGATGGAATCTACCTGAGAAAGTAGAGAAATAAAACGAATGACATTTTTATAGTTCAACGTCACAGATTCTTTGACAATAGGCTGTACGATTGCCCTGGCGCAATTCCTAACTACTGCATAGTCTTTCATGGAGTGGAGGGCATGTAGCACTGTTGATAGTTATCACTTCGCAGGGTGTCCGCCCCCGGTAGCTGAATGGTCAGCGTGACGGATTGTCAATCCTCTGGGCCCGGGTTCGATTCCCGGCTGGGTCGGGGAATTTCCTCCGCCCAGGGACTGGATGTTATGCTGTCCTCATCACCACCATCATCTTATCCTCATCGACTGCAGGTCGCCGAAGTGGCGTCAACTTGAAAGACCAGCACCCAGTGAACGGCCTGCCAGACGGGGGGCCCTAGCCACACGATCAGATAAATTAAATAAAACTTCGCAGGGAGGAGATTTTAAGATCGGCGCTCTCCTTAGTGATATTCGAGAATCGTAGGTTATATGCCGGCTGTTGGTTCCAACCTCTCCCTTCTTTCATTGTCATACGACACAAACGGGGAACTACACTACGCACACACACTCATTATTATCAGTAAGCATTATAATCCGTCACCTATACTCAGCATTAGTACTTGTGCCACAAAACTCGCGTTCTCGGAGGAAAAGGGCCAACATACGCGAAAACAGAAAACCTTTACAATTAGGTGGCTGAATCTACCTCTCAGCCGACCCATGTCATACGACATTTTTTACTGCACTGCTGCAGTACCAATATACACTCTAAGACAAAAAAAGTGACACATCTCAAATTTGCGAGTGGGACAGAAATCGGTAGATATGACGTACATGTAAAGACAAACAAATGAATACAATTTCATGAAAATTGGATGATTTATTCAAGATAAAGAGCTTGACAAATGAAGCGAGTCAATAACTGAGCCATGCACGGATCGTGTTCAGGCCGTTTCTTGTTTGTTATCTTTAATTACAGTACTGCCACCACGTTTTCTTATTTCATTTACTGGCGTCACTAACTTCCTGCCTTACTTTCCCGTGAGCGGTAGCAGCAGCGCGTATCGATAAGTGCACTGTCGTACCATCTATGGAGCGACTGATACTATTTTCGGGTCATCGGGTGTCTGCCAGTCAGTTGGAGACGGATCAGCAGTGCAGTCGGCACGCAGCAGCAGTGAAGTCGGGGACGGAGCGCCGGTGAGGCGCGCCGACCACTGGCAACACACATGAATTGTCCGACGGAAGGAGGTTGGAGCGGGACGATCGTGGGTTGGTCGTTCGGTTGGTTGTCTCATCGGCCGACGTATATTAGGTCCTTTCACCGTTTCCGGGCCTTGGCAGTTGGTCGGTTGGCGTGGAGCAGCGAGGAAGTCTCCGTGGCGCGTGCCTGGCCGGACCCGCTGGCGGCGTCCACGCGCAGTAGGAGTGTGAGCGGCTGCTCCCATTGCTACGAGGTCCGTGGCTCATCGATCCCGGCCCCGAAAGTTAAGTCTTTACTTAATCTACCAGCCAGCCCCAACTGTTCACATTGTGTCGTTTGAATTTCGTCGTGGGCTGTTGGGACATTCCTGCGAGCAACAACGTGTGTTTTCACTTTGCCGAAATTCTAGCCGCCCTCCTGTGGAGTTTAAGTTGATTTGATTAATTTTGAATTGAAGTGCACTAGCGGAATCTTCTGCCTTGTGGCCGTTAACATTCCGGTTACCTGCCCTGGCCGTTGACGTAAACTCAGGCAGCGTATTTTCCTCGTTGTGTTGTGGCTGTCCAGCATGGCGTGTAGTTTGACAGTCGAATGTGTAATTCGTTGTGGGCGCCGATATCTTGCTCGTTGTTCCATTGCACTGCCTGTTGTGTGCTGGTTGGGTGGAGCGGAAGTTAGCCTGTCGCTTGGTCCGTTGACTGTCTGTCAGTTGGGTTGCCGTCGGATTGAGAATTGTTGGACCGACTGCCTGTCTCACCTAAGCAAGCGTTAGTGTTTCAATTCCAGGCCGACTCTTGGAAACTTCTGAGCGCCGCTTGATGTGCTGCCTTTTCTTATTGGTTCTCGTTGTTTATGTATGGCTTCTAGCCGATTTCAAATTAAAGTTGTTTTGCCCTTAAGGCGTGAGGTTGTTTGGGCCTTCAGCCTAATTTAGAGAAATATTTTAAGATTCCAATTCCTGTTCTTGAGTCTTAAGTGATTTGCCTTCAGCCGCTTTTAAATTAGTTTTGCCCTTGAGGCGTGAGATTGAATGGCACATTTAGCCGGGACTTAAGTTCTAAAATTAATGTTTGGCTTGCTCTGTTTCTAATATTTTCTTTATTCATGTTATGATTGTCAAATGAATAAAGTAGTATGTTGGAGTGCAACTGACAGCCAACTCATTTTGGCCCCTTTCCACAAATTAAACTATCTATTCTGTCCTGCGGGTAAATCAGGGGATCTCAATAACGTGTTGGTCCACCTATGGCCCTTAGCAACCAGATATTCGGCTTGACATTGACTGACAGAGTTGTTGGGTGTCCTCCTGAGGGATATCGTTCCAAATTCTGTCCAACTGGTGCGTTAGATCGTCAAAATCATGACTTGATTGGAGGGCCCTGTCCACAATGCTCCAAACGATCTCAATTGTTGAGAAATCCGGCGACCTTGCTGGCCAAGGTAGGGTCTGGCAAGCATGAAGACACAGTAGAACTCTCTCCATGTGCACTAGGGTTATATTTTGCTGAACGATAAGCCCAGGATGGTTTGTCAATAAAGGCAACAAGACGGGGCGAACAATATCGTCGACGTACCGCCGTGCTGTAAGGGTACCGTGAAGATGTCCTCCTATGAAATAAATGGAACCTCAGACCATTGCTCCTGGGCCGTATGGCGGAGGACGGTCATGCTGGTATCCTACCGCTGTCCGGGGCGTCTCCAGACACGTCGTCGCTGGTCATCGTGTCTCAGCCCGAAGCAGGACTCATCACTGGAGACAATTCTACCCCAGTCAGTCAGATTACAGGCCGAATATGCCCGTCAATACTGCAGACGGCCTTGTTGGTGTACGGAGGTCAGTAGTAGTCGGCGCATGAGGCGCAGTGAGCTCAGCCCCCTTTCTGTGAGCCGCCTATTAATGGTCCTTGTGTTCACTGCACGTCGGATCTATGATAATTGTGAATCCAGGGTTCTGTATGCCGCTGTGACGACAGCTCAGTCCTCACGTTCTGTCGCAGCTTTCTTCTTGACTAGCTGCGTTCGGTCATGGTTCACCCATTCCTGCTAACATCGTCCAATAGTGGCATCGCTCCTTTGCAGATGTCTAGTCATTTGCCAATTAATCCAAGCGGGGTCTCTGAGCCCTGCTACACGTCCTCACTCAAATGCCAGCATCGGCGTAAATTTTCTTGCGCCTGTCTGCGAGGTATAGTTACTGTCAAACTGAGTACAAGGTGTCAAATTCGCGAAGATTTTACCTATGCCCTGGTATCAACATGTTTACTATTCTTGCCACCTGAGCGGTGAAATTGTGCTACAGCGTCACACATTCATTCATTGACCGCACAAGTTCACAACTCGCATTTTTCGTCGATATCTGTATGAATATAAATTTGTGACCAATTTGCATACTTGCTTCGTTGCGCGCCTTTTTTATTTTAGAGTATATCATGCAATCAGCTTTATTGTCAAATAATTTTTTTTATTTATGGGAACTATTACTTTCGCGAATGATGCAAGGGAAAAGTTAAAAATCTACTGTACACGGGTAGATGGGTAATTTGGCCCACGCTGTGAAATTCCTGTCGGAAAATGGTTATATGGAACGCTGTAGGCTACTTGGAAACTTACTTGCCACACCATCATACACACACAACACTCACACACCATTCTCAACAAATAGTTCTAAGTTCTGGCTACGAATAACTTATAATTCCGTCACGTGGATGATATGTTTGTTTTGTGGCGGCATGGCACGGAGGAACTGGATCATTTTCACAAACATCTGAACGGGATCAATACGAAGATTCAGTTTACCAAGGAGGAGGACCTAGAGAAAGCAGGTGTTGACAGATGTGAAAATTACCGAACTATCAGTTTAATAAGTCACAGCTGCAAAATACTAACGCGAATTCCTTACAGACGAATGGGAAGATCAGTTTGGATTCCGTAGAAATGTTGGAACACGTGAGGCAATACTGACCTTGCGACTTATCTTAGAAGAAAGATTAAGGAAAGACAAACCTACGTCTCTAGCATTTGTAGACTTAGAGAAAGCTTTTGACAATGTTAACTGGAATACACTCTTTCAAATTCTGAAGGTGGCAAGGGTAAAATACAGGGCGCGAAAGGCTATTTACAACTTGTACAGAAAGCAGATGGCAGTTACAAGAGGCGAGGGGCATGAAAGGGAAGCAGTGGTTGGGTAAGGAGTGAGACAGGGTTGTAGCCTCTCCCCGATGCTGTTCAATCTGTATAATGAGCAAGCAGTAAAGTAAACAAAAGAAAAGTTCGGAGGAGGTATTATCATCCATGGAGAAGAAATAAAAACTTTGAGGTTCGCCGATGACATTGTAATTCTGTCAGAGACAGCAAACGACTTGGAAGAGCAGTTGAACGGAATGGACAGTGTCTTGAAAGGAGGGTATAAGATGAACATCAACAAAAGCAAAACGAGGATAATGGAATGTAGTCGAATTAAGTCTGGTGATGCTAAGGGTATTAGATTAGGAAATGAGACACTTAAAGTAGTACAGGAGTTTTGCTATTTGGGGAGCAAAATAACTGATTATGATCGAAGTAGAGAAGATATAAAATGTAGACTGGCAATGGCAAGGAAAGCATTTCTGAAGATGAGAAATTTGTTAACATCGAGAATAGATTTAAGTGTCAGGAATTCGTTTCTGAAAGTATTTGTACGGAGTGTAGCTATGTATGGAAGTGAAACATGGACGATAAATAGTTTGGACAAGAAGAGAATAGAAGCTTTCGAAATGTGGTGCTACAGAAGAATGCTGAAGATTTGATGGGTAGATCACACAACTAATGAGGAGGTACTGAATAGAATTGGGGAGGAGAG
The DNA here is from genome assembly GCF_021461385.2 of Schistocerca piceifrons. NCBI lineage: Eukaryota > Metazoa > Arthropoda > Insecta > Orthoptera > Acrididae > Schistocerca > Schistocerca piceifrons. The sequence goes on along the minus strand of NC_060138.1, from coordinate 750,855,725 downwards.
AAGTTTGTGGCACAACTTGACCAGAAGAAGGGATCGGTTGGTAGGGCATATTCTAAAGTATCAAAGGATCACCAATTTAGTATTGGAGGGCAGCATGGAGGGTAAAAATCATAGAGGGAGACAAAGAGATGAATACACTAAGCAGATTCAGAAGGATGTAGGTTGCAGTAAGTACTGGGAGATGAAGAAGCTTGCACAGGATAGAGTAGCATGGAGAGCTGCATCAAACCAGTCTCAGGACTGAAGACCACAACAACAACAACAAAGGAGGAGGAGTAGGAGGCAGACAGACGATTAAATTTTCTTGATGTACTAGTTTTCAAGAAAGAAGATGGTAGCTTGGGTCATACACAGACCGTTACTTACACCGGGATCGAACCACCACCCACAGAAAAACAAGGCAAAATTCAAACGTCGGCCGATAGAGCAGGGAAAATGTGTGAACGAGAACAGCTTGATGCAGAATTGAAACATCTCAACGATGCATTGCTCAGGAATGGTTAGCCGGTCGCTGAGGTGAAAAGAGCGTTAAGACCATCGCGTAGAAATCATAATGATGCTCAAGCGCCGGTGAAATCGAAAGCTTTCCTGTCATTCGTTAAGGACGTGACTAACCGCATTGGAAAAATCTTGAAAAAGCTGGACATCACGGTAATTTACACGCCTACACAGAAGAGACAAGATCACCTAAAATCGGCCAAGGATGCTCGACAACTGCTGGAAAAAAGCTGAAATTTGTAGGATTCTGTGTAGTTGTGGGGAGGTGGACGTGGATAATACAAAAAGACCTGTCAAAAAACGACTCCAAGAGCACAAGGGCAATTGCAGAAGAGGGGAGATTTATAGATCAGCTGTTTTACAGCCAGGAGACCACAACATTCATTCTGACAGGACTCAAGTACTGGCAACCACCAGCGGATACCACGAAAGGCTATAGAGAGAGGCCAAAGAGATTGTGAGACACCCCAGGAATTTTACTAGAGGGGAAAATGGTGTGAAATTGAATGAAATTTGGATTCCGGTGCTGAGGAAGATGTGTACCAGTCTTCCGCCTTGGGAAGATATCAACGGCCGGTTGTGCTCGCGTATTCAAAACATGTGACGTCACGCCACTGCACGGGAGCTCGCAGAAGAGGAATTTTGCTGTAGTCAGTAGCGAGCCAGGCTGTGAATTGGACATTCAGCAAAGATACGATCCCGTTTGAAACTGTCGTCCGCATACGGGGACGAAACGTCGAGTTTTAAAGTGAAATCCCTTCGACCATGGCATAACAGCCCGGAATATTTTATTAACTCGGACAATTCCTACAGTGAAACTTTACGTTTTACAATTACGACGGATAGCTTAGCAGATAACGGTGACTGAATGTCAGGCACGCGCATGTGGGAGCGACTTGTGCAAATCTCGGTAGTACGAAAGTGCAGCGGGGGCAGAGCTCGGCGTTCCCGAGTGCGGGAGAGACAGCCCGGCCGGCGGTTGACAGAGGCCCGCGATTGATCGCGCAGTGGGCGGCGGTGGGCGGCGCGGGAGTGCGCCGCTGTCTCTTGTTTGAGGACGCGCCGGTGCCGGTGTGCGGCCTGCCCTGCCCGTCATTAGTTATGTGTCAACCAGAGCGGCGCGCCCGGGACCGCCAGCTGACGGCGAAGCGCTCGCAATGGCGGACCCCTTGTCCCTGGGCTCCCACAATGTGCCTGTAGGGGGCACTGTCTAAGGTAAACATTCTGCGAAATACGAGGGCTGCCCAGAAAGTAATGCACCGCATTTTCTTTTCTCAGACGAAAACAGTGCTACGAATGCGAAATGTTACGTATCTATTCTTTGAAGTCTCTTGAGTGAGCGCGCCAAGTTTCCGTCACTTCCGACAGATAGCGTAGCTGCAGGACAGTTTCAAAATGGCGTCTATAGGTGATGTACGTTACAAGCAATTTCTAACTGCAGAGAAAGAAACTACAGGAAATATTCACTAAGTCTGTGGAGCATCTGCTGTCGACAGAAGTACAATTAGCAGCTGGGCACGGAGGATGAGGTCATGAGAAGGCGGTTCTGCGGAGCATCACGATTTGCAGCGGTCGGGAGACCATCCACCGCTGTCACACCAGACCTAGCGTCCTCGGACTTTCACTTCTTTGGGCCATTAAAGGACGCCATTCGTGGAAGACATTTTGTGGACGATGAGGAGGTGATTCACACAGTGAAGCACTGGTTCCGCCACCAGCGTAAGGATTGGTACCGACAGGGCATACACGCCCTTGTTTCGCGAACCATCCACCGCTGTCACACCAGACCTAGCGTCCTCGGACTTTCACTTCTTTGGGCCATTAAAGGACGCCATTCGTGGAAGACATTTTGTGGACGATGAGGAGGTGATTCACACAGTGAAGCACTGGTTCCGCCACCAGCGTAAGGATTGGTACCGACAGGGCATACATGCCCTTGTTTCGCGAACCATCCACCGCTGTCACACCAGACCTAGCGTCCTCGGACTTTCACTTCTTTGGGCCATTAAAGGACGCCATTCGTGGAAGACATTTTGTGGACGATGAGGAGGTGATTCACACAGTGAAGCACTGGTTCCGCCACCAGCGTAAGGATTGGTACCGACAGGGCATACACGCCCTTGTTTCGCGAACCATCCACCGCTGTCACACCAGACCTAGCGTCCTCGGACTTTCACTTCTTTGGGCCATTAAAGGACGCCATTCGTGGAAGACATTTTGTGGACGATGAGGAGGTGATTCACACAGTGAAGCACTGGTTCCGCCACCAGCGTAAGGATTGGTACCGACAGGGCATACACGCCCTTGTTTCGCGAACCATCCACCGCTGTCACACCAGACCTAGCGTCCTCGGACTTTCACTTCTTTGGGCCATTAAAGGACGCCATTCGTGGAAGACATTTTATGGACGATGAGGAGGTGATTCACACAGTGAAGCACTGGTTCCGCCACCAGCGTAAGGATTGGTACCGACAGGGCATACATGCCCTTGTTTCGCGAACCATCCACCGCTGTCACACCAGACCTAGCGTCCTCGGACTTTCACTTCTTTGGGCCATTAAAGGACGCCATTCGTGGAAGACATTTTGTGGACGATGAGGAGGTGATTCACACAGTGAAGCACTGGTTCCGCCACCAGCGTAAGGATTGGTACCGACAGGGCATACACGCCCTTGTTTCGCGAACCATCCACCGCTGTCACACAAGACCTAGCGTCCTCGGACTTTCACTTCTTTGGGCCATTAAAGGACGCCATTCGTGGAAGACATTTTATGGACGATGAGGAGGTGATTCACACAGTGAAGCACTGGTTCCGCCACCAGCGTAAGGATTGGTACCGACAGGGCATACACGCCCTTGTTTCGCGAACCATCCACCGCTGTCACACCAGACCTAGCGTCCTCGGACTTTCACTTCTTTGGGCCATTAAAGGACGCCATTCGTGGAAGACATTTTGTGGACGATGAGGAGGTGATTCACACAGTGAAGCACTGGTTCCGCCACCAGCGTAAGGATTGGTACCGACAGGGCATACACGCCCTTGTTTCGCGAACCATCCACCGCTGTCACACCAGACCTAGCGTCCTCGGACTTTCACTTCTTTGGGCCATTAAAGGACGCCATTCGTGGAAGACATTTTATGGACGATGAGGAGGTGATTCACACAGTGAAGCACTGGTTCCGCCACCAGCGTAAGGATTGGTACCGACAGGGCATACACGCCCTTGTTTCGCGAACCATCCACCGCTGTCACACCAGACCTAGCGTCCTCGGACTTTCACTTCTTTGGGCCATTAAAGGACGCCATTCGTGGAAGACATTTTATGGACGATGAGGAGGTGATTCACACAGTGAAGCACTGGTTCCGCCACCAGCGTAAGGATTGGTACCGACAGGGCATACACGCCCTTGTTTCGCGAACCATTCACCGCTGTCACACCAGACCTAGCGTCCTCGGACTTTCACTTCTTTGGGCCATTAAAGGACGCCATTCGTGGAAGACATTTTATGGACGATGAGGAGGTGATTCACACAGTGAAGCACTGGTTCCGCCACCAGCGTAAGGATTGGTACCGACAGGGCATACACGCCCTTGTTTCGCGAACCATCCACCGCTGTCACACCAGACCTAGCGTCCTCGGACTTTCACTTCTTTGGGCCATTAAAGGACGCCATTCGTGGAAGACATTTTATGGACGATGAGGAGGTGATTCACACAGTGAAGCACTGGTTCCGCCACCAGCGTAAGGATTGGTACCGACAGGGCATACACGCCCTTGTTTCGCGAACCATCCACCGCTGTCACACCAGACCTAGCGTCCTCGGACTTTCACTTCTTTGGGCCATTAAAGGACGCCAGTCGTGGAAGACATTTTATGGACGATGAGGAGGTGATTCACACAGTGAAGCACTGGTTCCGCCACCAGCGTAAGGATTGGTACCGACAGGGCATACACGCCCTTGTTTCGCGAACCATCCACCGCTGTCACACCAGACCTAGCGTCCTCGGACTTTCACTTCTTTGGGCCATTAAAGGACGCCATTCGTGGAAGACATTTTATGGACGATGAGGAGGTGATTCACACAGTGAAGCACTGGTTCCGCCACCAGCGTAAGGATTGGTACCGACAGGGCATACACGCCCTTGTTTCGCGAACCATCCACCGCTGTCACACCAGACCTAGCGTCCTCGGACTTTCACTTCTTTGGGCCATTAAAGGACGCCATTCGTGGAAGACATTTTATGGACGATGAGGAGGTGATTCACACAGTGAAGCACTGGTTCCGCCACCAGCGTAAGGATTGGTACCGACAGGGCATACACGCCCTTGTTTCGCGAACCATCCACCGCTGTCACACCAGACCTAGCGTCCTCGGACTTTCACTTCTTTGGGCCATTAAAGGACGCCATTCGTGGAAGACATTTTATGGACGATGAGGAGGTGATTCACACAGTGAAGCACTGGTTCCGCCACCAGCGTAAGGATTGGTACCGACAGGGCATACACGCCCTTGTTTCGCGAACCATCCACCGCTGTCACACCAGACCTAGCGTCCTCGGACTTTCACTTCTTTGGGCCATTAAAGGACGCCATTCGTGGAAGACATTTTATGGACGATGAGGAGGTGATTCACACAGTGAAGCACTGGTTCCGCCACCAGCGTAAGGATTGGTACCGACAGGGCATACACGCCCTTGTTTCGCGAACCATCCACCGCTGTCACACCAGACCTAGCGTCCTCGGACTTTCACTTCTTTGGGCCATTAAAGGACGCCATTCGTGGAAGACATTTTATGGACGATGAGGAGGTGATTCACACAGTGAAGCACTGGTTCCGCCACCAGCGTAAGGATTGGTACCGACAGGGCATACACGCCCTTGTTTCGCGAACCATCCACCGCTGTCACACCAGACCTAGCGTCCTCGGACTTTCACTTCTTTGGGCCATTAAAGGACGCCATTCGTGGAAGACATTTTATGGACGATGAGGAGGTGATTCACACAGTGAAGCACTGGTTCCGCCACCAGCGTAAGGATTGGTACCGACAGGGCATACACGCCCTTGTTTCGCGAACCATCCACCGCTGTCACACCAGACCTAGCGTCCTCGGACTTTCACTTCTTTGGGCCATTAAAGGACGCCATTCGTGGAAGACATTTTATGGACGATGAGGAGGTGATTCACACAGTGAAGCACTGGTTCCGCCACCAGCGTAAGGATTGGTACCGACAGGGCATACACGCCCTTGTTTCGCGAACCATCCACCGCTGTCACACCAGACCTAGCGTCCTCGGACTTTCACTTCTTTGGGCCATTAAAGGACGCCATTCGTGGAAGACATTTTATGGACGATGAGGAGGTGATTCACACAGTGAAGCACTGGTTCCGCCACCAGCGTAAGGATTGGTACCGACAGGGCATACACGCCCTTGTTTCGCGAACCATCCACCGCTGTCACACCAGACCTAGCGTCCTCGGACTTTCACTTCTTTGGGCCATTAAAGGACGCCATTCGTGGAAGACATTTTATGGACGATGAGGAGGTGATTCACACAGTGAAGCACTGGTTCCGCCACCAGCGTAAGGATTGGTACCGACAGGGCATACACGCCCTTGTTTCGCGAACCATCCACCGCTGTCACACCAGACCTAGCGTCCTCGGACTTTCACTTCTTTGGGCCATTAAAGGACGCCATTCGTGGAAGACATTTTATGGACGATGAGGAGGTGATTCACACAGTGAAGCACTGGTTCCGCCACCAGCGTAAGGATTGGTACCGACAGGGCATACACGCCCTTGTTTCGCGAACCATCCACCGCTGTCACACCAGACCTAGCGTCCTCGGACTTTCACTTCTTTGGGCCATTAAAGGACGCCATTCGTGGAAGACATTTTATGGACGATGAGGAGGTGATTCACACAGTGAAGCACTGGTTCCGCCACCAGCGTAAGGATTGGTACCGACAGGGCATACACGCCCTTGTTTCGCGAACCATCCACCGCTGTCACACCAGACCTAGCGTCCTCGGACTTTCACTTCTTTGGGCCATTAAAGGACGCCATTCGTGGAAGACATTTTATGGACGATGAGGAGGTGATTCACACAGTGAAGCACTGGTTCCGCCACCAGCGTAAGGATTGGTACCGACAGGGCATACACGCCCTTGTTTCGCGAACCATTCACCGCTGTCACACCAGACCTAGCGTCCTCGGACTTTCACTTCTTTGGGCCATTAAAGGACGCCATTCGTGGAAGACATTTTATGGACGATGAGGAGGTGATTCACACAGTGAAGCACTGGTTCCGCCACCAGCGTAAGGATTGGTACCGACAGGGCATACACGCCCTTGTTTCGCGAACCATCCACCGCTGTCACACCAGACCTAGCGTCCTCGGACTTTCACTTCTTTGGGCCATTAAAGGACGCCATTCGTGGAAGACATTTTATGGACGATGAGGAGGTGATTCACACAGTGAAGCACTGGTTCCGCCACCAGCGTAAGGATTGGTACCGACAGGGCATACACGCCCTTGTTTCGCGAACCATCCACCGCTGTCACACCAGACCTAGCGTCCTCGGACTTTCACTTCTTTGGGCCATTAAAGGACGCCATTCGTGGAAGACATTTTATGGACGATGAGGAGGTGATTCACACAGTGAAGCACTGGTTCCGCCACCAGCGTAAGGATTGGTACCGACAGGGCATACACGCCCTTGTTTCGTGAACCATCCACCGCTGTCACACCAGACCTAGCGTCCTCGGACTTTCACTTCTTTGGGCCATTAAAGGACGCCATTCGTGGAAGACATTTTATGGACGATGAGGAGGTGATTCACACAGTGAAGCACTGGTTCCGCCACCAGCGTAAGGATTGGTACCGACAGGGCATACACGCCCTTGTTTCGCGAACCATCCACCGCTGTCACACCAGACCTAGCGTCCTCGGACTTTCACTTCTTTGGGCCATTAAAGGACGCCATTCGTGGAAGACATTTTATGGACGATGAGGAGGTGATTCACACAGTGAAGCACTGGTTCCGCCACCAGCGTAAGGATTGGTACCGACAGGGCATACACGCCCTTGTTTCGCGAACCATCCACCGCTGTCACACCAGACCTAGCGTCCTCGGACTTTCACTTCTTTGGGCCATTAAAGGACGCCATTCGTGGAAGACATTTTATGGACGATGAGGAGGTGATTCACACAGTGAAGCACTGGTTCCGCCACCAGCGTAAGGATTGGTACCGACAGGGCATACACGCCCTTGTTTCGCGAACCATCCACCGCTGTCACACCAGACCTAGCGTCCTCGGACTTTCACTTCTTTGGGCCATTAAAGGACGCCATTCGTGGAAGACATTTTATGGACGATGAGGAGGTGATTCACACAGTGAAGCACTGGTTCCGCCACCAGCGTAAGGATTGGTACCGACAGGGCATACACGCCCTTGTTTCGCGAACCATCCACCGCTGTCACACCAGACCTAGCGTCCTCGGACTTTCACTTCTTTGGGCCATTAAAGGACGCCATTCGTGGAAGACATTTTATGGACGATGAGGAGGTGATTCACACAGTGAAGCACTGGTTCCGCCACCAGCGTAAGGATTGGTACCGACAGGGCATACACGCCCTTGTTTCGCGAACCATCCACCGCTGTCACACCAGACCTAGCGTCCTCGGACTTTCACTTCTTTGGGCCATTAAAGGACGCCATTCGTGGAAGACATTTTATGGACGATGAGGAGGTGATTCACACAGTGAAGCACTGGTTCCGCCACCAGCGTAAGGATTGGTACCGACAGGGCATACACGCCCTTGTTTCGCGAACCATCCACCGCTGTCACACCAGACCTAGCGTCCTCGGACTTTCACTTCTTTGGGCCATTAAAGGACGCCATTCGTGGAAGACATTTTATGGACGATGAGGAGGTGATTCACACAGTGAAGCACTGGTTCCGCCACCAGCGTAAGGATTGGTACCGACAGGGCATACACGCCCTTGTTTCGCGAACCATCCACCGCTGTCACACCAGACCTAGCGTCCTCGGACTTTCACTTCTTTGGGCCATTAAAGGACGCCATTCGTGGAAGACATTTTATGGACGATGAGGAGGTGATTCACACAGTGAAGCACTGGTTCCGCCACCAGCGTAAGGATTGGTACCGACAGGGCATACACGCCCTTGTTTCGCGAACCATCCACCGCTGTCACACCAGACCTAGCGTCCTCGGACTTTCACTTCTTTGGGCCATTAAAGGACGCCATTCGTGGAAGACATTTTATGGACGATGAGGAGGTGATTCACACAGTGAAGCACTGGTTCCGCCACCAGCGTAAGGATTGGTACCGACAGGGCATACACGCCCTTGTTTCGCGAACCATCCACCGCTGTCACACCAGACCTAGCGTCCTCGGACTTTCACTTCTTTGGGCCATTAAAGGACGCCATTCGTGGAAGACATTTTATGGACGATGAGGAGGTGATTCACACAGTGAAGCACTGGTTCCGCCACCAGCGTAAGGATTGGTACCGACAGGGCATACACGCCCTTGTTTCGCGATGGAGGAAGGGACGGAGATTACGTGGAAAAATATGATGTGAAGATAAAACGCCGTTCTTTCGTGTGTGTAATTCTCATTGTTCAATAAATAATTGTCGAAGAAAAAAATGCGGCGCATTAATTTCTGAGCAACCCTCGCACGTCACTTTACTACAAGGCAGTGGGAAACGTGGCTGATTAGTAACCGAGCACGCGAAAAAATTGCCTTCGCCTGCGCAAAGAGCCATCGTCTTTATGCATTCTTTCTCGACATAGGAGAGCGGCTGCGAATGAACCCCTTTAACCTAGGTTATCACTGAAACAATCGGTTTTCGGTTATGTCGTTTTTTCCCATGCCAGTTTCACCTAAATTTTAAAACCGTTCCATATAACCGGTTTGTGAAATAAGTGATTTTAGGTTTTTTTATTCCTATTCTTTCTTGTAATAAACGTTGAAGTCGAACAAAGATTAGAAAATTTTGATTCTCTCAGTTAGAAGGTACATAGAATCGAAGTATTAGTTAAATAGGCAAATAAAGGAAAACTTAGTCCATCCACCGTTGCCTACTTTTCTCGGAAAGCGTAAGTGGTTAAATGGTACGAAAAATCACCAGTATTCTTCTATATTGATTCTAATATTTTTAATTCCTACTCAAAAATCATGTAATCGAGGATCATACCACTATTTGGGCATTCCGAATAGGTAGTGCTACAGGGTGAAAACTGACGCTGAAGAACTCTGTTTATCGTTCTCTAAAATGGAGGAAGGGGGAAGAGATCTAAAGGAATAACTGGGAAATCACCACTCCCAGCCCACAGGGCACTGCGGTATTGCAGTGGCTAAAGCTGACTATCTGTAGCGGACCAGAACTCCAATGGTGGATGCTCCGCTCACGCAGAATGGCTGCCGTAGCCGTCCCCGCCATCCGGACACGTCTGCCGTCCGTCCCAAATTCTCAACTCATCGCACGTTGCATTGCAGCGGTCCTCATCCATTACGCCTCCTAGCTCCAAATTCTTGATTACCGTAGATGTTCGAACGATATTTGTGCATATCCACCGAAACATGTCACAGAGCCGTCGCGCTCGATTACATTAATGCCACTAAGTGCTGTCTGTTCTGTTGGGCATGTCGGACATTCTTGTTAAAATCACATTGATCATTCCTCCAGTTTTCTGTAATAATGCAATATTTCAAACCAACACAAATTTTACGAATAAATTTATTCATTTTTAAAAGGGTTTATTTAAAAACGGAATATTGTAGCACTATTGCTATGGCTATTTGATATTTCGGGTTTTTACTCGGTTATTAACAAAAAAACTGTTATAACCGGGACCAAACAAATACCGAAAAATACCAGTTCTTTAGAACTAAAAATACCGGTATCTGTTTTACCGGTCGGTTTTCCCCATCCCCTCTTTAACCCCAGACGAGACAAGGTTCATTTTCTGGTCGTTGTCGGGCCATCCTCTACGCATTTACAGCGCGCTGTGTCGATCAGGATACTGGTTGTGCATGTAACGACAGAGGAACTCCAGGGCACATGCTCCTGATGCTCTCTCTCTCTATCCCTCTCTCTCTCTCTATCCCTCTCTCTCTCTCTATCCCTCTCTCTCTCTCTCTATCCCTCTCTCTCTCTCTATCCCTCTCTCTCTCTCTATCCCTCTCTCTCTCTCTATCCCTCTCTCTCTCTCTATCCCTCTCTCTCTCTCTCTCTCTCTCTTACATATATATATATATATATATATATATATATATATATATATAAAAAATCACACACACATAGATATCAGAGGCAGAGACCAAAACAGATTGGCTATCCTGAACGACAACTCCAAGTTTTTCTGTAAACAGTGCGGTACAGCTTCAATATGTTTAAAGAACACCATCAGGGAATACACCAAAAGCTGTTAGAATGCATATTTATTTACAGAAAATTAGTTTGGGTCAAACGAGCACCTTCAGCCTACGGATTAATGCCACATCAAGTTAATGTGTGTGTGACAGATTGAAAGTTTCCTACTTCTTTTTGGAGCCAAGTTGAGCGCGTAACTGGTACGGCTTCCGTGAAAATGACCTAAAAACATTCGCCAATTTTACACAAACTTTTGACCCATAAAAGAAAAGTACCGAGACCTGACTGCTACTTGACTGATGTGTTTAGAAATAAGAAAGGCCTTCATAGCGCATTGAGTAATTTAAGGAGACCTTGAGCATGTATTCACGTGAAAGAAACATTACAGTCAATACGCTCTAATCTCCTGATACGATCTGCACGATTTGTACGCTTTCCAATTGGGAGGGTACGTGCAGAGAGTATGTAAAAACCTCATTGTGTATGGTCTAACATATATCACGACGAACATGAAATACAATCATCACTCTGAATATTTAGGATCATCAGGAATTCTCGAAGTTCTCAACATAACCTTGTGCTTGCTGTAAAATGCATGTAACGAATTTGAAAGTAATTCTACTGCTGTCAGTCTACCTGAAAAACAGCTCTGCCAAACGCAGATACTGTCTAGTGAATTGTGTTAGCGCCACTTACCGATTTAAGTAAGAATACCTAAGCGCATGGGAACATCCCAAGAAAACGTGTTAATTTCAGAAATGACTGTAGGATCAAAATAGTAGAAGAGAAATTTAGAATAAGGTCTCATTATTATTATTCAATAAACAAGTGAGAAAGTGCCCTATCAAGGCACAAAGAGGACAGCTCCATTAAGCATTTGAAGTAGTACACGAATAGTAACCCCACATAATTTTAAATTCTCATAGCAATAATGAATAAGTGGCATAGCAGCATGTCCTATGTGCGACATTCACGGTTAAATAAATGATATATCGATACTGAAAAGCAACAAACCTCGCGCCGCGTCAAAGCGGATCTAACATCGGTCACAAAGACAGTAAAACGTATGTAAATCTCAAAACACTGCGAGTGATATATTATGCCAATGCGCGCATTTAAACCACGATCGCACCACAAACTCGCTTATGTTGCAGCTTACAAAATGCTCATTGAAATGAAACATCAGAATGATCAAAATAATGCCGGCAGCAGCCTCATAATGCATCTAGTGATCTTAACGTTCATGAAAAATCAATTGCACTTTCTCTGGCAGTTTACTTCGGCACGCTGCTCAAACTCTACTGCGCTAACCCTCCAAAAAATAGCGTGTGGATGTACCTTCTTTGGGAAGCCGAAAAGTGTCCGCATTGGTAATAGACGAAAATCGTGCATTGCTTGTCTCTGCATTCCGCCAGTGACTAACACCTCGATTAAAGACAAATGGATTGAAGGACGTTTTCTAATTTACGGTTTTCAACACGTTGCATTTAAAACCAATTACGTACTTGACGCCAAGTAACCTTTCTTTAACATGATGTAGTGTTAATTAGCGACTTGAGGATGATCGCTTGACCATAATTCGTCTCTCAATAAATATACTATGTAGCAACTTTAGACGGATCCATGATGCGGCTCTTTAAGTTGTAGACAAAATATCTAAAGCACTACATGGAGGATATCGACAAAGATAAGTATAAAGAACAGAATGTTTTCAGAGGATGACGGACTCCACAGATGACTGTAATGAGACACACACCGGCAGCAGTTCAGACGGCTACGACACAAAAAACGGCGACGGCCAATTGGCGTCTGACAGGAATAACTTATTGTAACCGGTAGATTCTGACTACAGTAAAAACTGTACACTATCTGATCAGATACGTCCGGAGACTCCTACGTAATGAGGAATTGACCACTGGATGTCACGAGAGGCAGACTCGTCAGTGTAAAAGTAGGCAGGCAGTATTGTATTGTCAAGACACGGAATAGGCCTGTCGGCAAAGCGAAGTGACATGGGACGTGCACTAGTCGTTGGATATCTCCCGAGTAACAAATCCATCAGGGTCATTTCAGTCCTTCTACAGGAACGTAAGTCGACTGTCGGTGATGTGATTGCGTAGTGGAAACGCGAAGGAAGAATCACAGCTAAACCAAGACTACGTAGACCTCATGTACTGACTAGAGAAGGACAAGGTAAGGACTGTTAAAAATTGCAGAAGGTGGCTGTAAAATATCGGATCAAATCAGCTGAAGGAACTTTGAAATACACGAATGCTTGAGTTTCGAAGTGCTGCCAGCAGTCCAACTAGCACAATATCTGTTGGCATGGATTTTGGGAAACAATGCTCGAGCAGGTCCCCATAAGCCACAGACTTCTGTAACCACTGATAAGCGACCCTCGACCCTTGAGATCGCGTGAAGTGCGATGCCACTGGGCAGTGGATGACTGGAAACGAGTGAGTAGAAGTGGTGAATCGCGCTACACCCTGAAAGCGCTAAATGTGGTTAGAGCATTGTCCGCTGCGTTCAGTAGAGGAACAGTTTCGATACGATGATTACTCGTATCGGCACGTCATTCCACGCTGTCGTAAAGCGCATCTGCGAAGCAGTGCTTTGTGGACATTGACACTACTGAAGTGGCCTGGCCTGCCCGGAGTCCCAGCCTGAATCAAATGGAACACCTTCGTGATACATTAGAACGTCGGCTTAGACGCGTCCACAACGAATAGCTTCTCTAGTTTCAGTTGTTGAATAAGAATGGGCTGCAATTTTCCCACAGACATATAATAAACAGTATGTAAACGTTTCATCTATTCATGTACATTTTATTATAGACTGAAGCGCCAAAGAAACTGCTACAGGCAAGCGTATTCAAATATAGAGATATGTAAGCTGGCACAATACGGCGCTACGGTCGGCGACCCCTATATAAGACAATAAGTATCTGGCGCAATTGTTAGATCGGTTACTGCAGCTACAATGGCAGGCTATCACGATTTCAGAGAGTTTGAACTTGGTGTTATAGTCGGCGCGAAAGCGATGGCATGTAGCACCTCAGAGGCAGCAAAAAAGCGCACCGTGAATATTAGGAATCCGGTGAAACATCAAATTTCCGACATCGCTGTGGCCGGAAAAAGATCCTGCAAGAACGGGACCAACGACGACTGAAGAGAATCGTTCAGCGTGACAGAAGTGCAGCCCTTCAGCAAACTGCTGCAGATTTCAATGCCGGGCCATCAACAAGTGCCAGCGTGCGAACCATTCAACGAAACATCATCTATATGGGCTTTCGGAACCGAAGGCCCACTCGTGTATCCTTGATGACTGCACGACACAAAGCCTTACACCTCGCCGGCCGGGGTGACCGAGCGGTTCTAGGCGCTACAGTCTGGAACCGCGCGACCGCTACAGTCGCAGGTTCGAATCCTGCCTCGGGCATGGATGTGTGTGATGTCCTTAGGTTAGTTAGGTTTAAGTAGTTCTAAGTTCTAGGGGACTGATGACCTCAGATGAGTCCCATAGTGCTCAGAGCCATTTGAACCTTACGCCTCGCCAGGACCCGTCAACATCGACATTGGACTGTTGATGACTGGAAAATGTTGCCTAGTCGGACGAGTCTCGTTTCAAAACTTATCGAGCGGATGGACGTGTACAGGTATGGAGAGAACACAACCTGATGAATCTATGGACCCTGAATGTCAGCAGGGGACTGTTCAAGCTGGTGGAGGCTCTGTAATGGTGTGGAGCGCGTACAGTTGGTGTGTTACGGGACCCCTGATACTTCTAGATACGACTCAGACAGGTGACACGTAAGCATCCTGTCTGATCACCTGCATCCGTTCATGTCCATTGTACATTCCGACGGACTTGGGCAATTCCAGCAGGACATTGTGACACCTCACACATCCAGAAATGCTACAGAGTGGCCCCAGGAACGCACTTCTGAGTTTAAACTCTTCCACTGGCTACCAAACTCCCTAGACATGAACATTCTTAAGCATGTCTGGGATGCCTTGCAACGCGCTGTTCAGAAGAGGTCTCCAGCCCCTCGTATTCTTACGGATTTATAGAAAGCCCTGCAGGATTCATGGTGTTAG
Source organism: Schistocerca piceifrons (assembly GCF_021461385.2). NCBI lineage: Eukaryota > Metazoa > Arthropoda > Insecta > Orthoptera > Acrididae > Schistocerca > Schistocerca piceifrons. The sequence goes on along the minus strand of NC_060138.1, from coordinate 750,840,721 downwards.
TTCCCTTCAGCACTACTTCAGACATTAGTCGAGCCCAAGCCACGTCGTGTTGCGGTACTTCTGCGTGCTCGCGGGGGCCCTACACGACATTAGGCAGATGTACCAGTTTCTTTGGCTCTTCAGTGTATTAATTTTTGGTCAGATATTTGAGTGGTGCGAAGACTGCGTTGAAATTGTACTATGGTTTTTTGTCCGAATTTCTATAGCCAAACGAACAGTGGAAAACTGCCCAGCATGAAGTGAAATTTCGGAGAACAAAATAATTGCTTTAAAATAATCGTGAGATTAAGAAAACTTAGTTTGTGACTTAACGGAAAATTTTTGCCTAAATTTTCATAGCCAAAGGAGGAGTGAAAAATGGGAAAACCGACCAGCGTGAGGTCTAATGTTACTGAAAAGACCAAATTTCTCGAAAGTAATCAAGACAATGACTAAAATCTTAATTATAATTTGAAAGAAAATTGAAATATTTCAGGAATAGTTGCTGGTGGCTCTGTAAACTAAATGCAAAAAAATATCAAATCACGGCATAAATTGAATTTTCTTTGCTTTCTACTTCATTTATATACTCTAGATAATAATAGAATACTGATCGATATTTAAAAATATTATATTTCATGCTTTCTGGTCAAATGTTTCCAATGTTTTGTGAAATTACTTGTCTAAAAGTAAGAAATAAAGCAGATTAGAGAATATTTGAAGCGCCTTTAAATGGTGCTCGACATAACATACGGCAAATGAAGTGCGCTGTATGTTTTTCTAATGTATTTTATTTATTACCTCTGGAAAAATCTTTTCACAAGACATTTGACTTTTTACAATTCTTTTTCCCTTTTGCCATTTCTTCAAATGTCTGTTAAGAATAAGCGCAGAGGCGCACCAAAGAAGTGTACCACAAATATGTAAATATGTTTACGCTCCTGTCACACCTGCCTGCGGTACATTGGAGCGGTACATTGGCGGAAGGTGTGTGTGTGTGTGTGTGTGTGTGTGTGTGTGTGTGTGTGTGAGTGAGTGAGTGAGTGAGTGAGTGAGTGAGTGAGAGAGAGAGAGAGAGAGAGAGAGATCTTCTCCTAAACGACTGGCCCAATATCAACCAAACTTGGTACATATATTCATTACTATCAGATAACAATCGCTGTTGGGGTAGGAACCACCTTCCTATCATAGTTCGTGGGATCTGACGTCATTAATACTGAGGTGCGTGAAAAACTGCCGCAGAGTGCATAACGTGTAAATTTATTTCTTTTGTAATACCTCTGCTCGCAACACATTTTGCAGATAGTATTCACGTACGCCGCTGAAAGAACTTATAAAATTATATCACTGTATGACACACAGATCAGGAAGTGTGACGTCATAAATACCGAGGTGCGTGAAAAACTCTCGCATCATGCATAACCTTTAAATCTGTGACTTCTTTGCTAGTAACGCTATTCGCAGCATATTTCGCAAACAGTATCCATATATGCAGCTGAATGTATCTACTCAAATATATTCAGTTCAAGAGATACGTCGTCATAAACGCTGAGATGCATGAAAAAATGCCGCATCATGCATGAAGTTTTAGTACATTTATGCTTTACTACCAAGACAGTCCCCCCCAGCTGAGTCAACCTCAGGAAACCTCTGACACTAGACAGCGCTTTCGAGAGCTTTCAATTGGGATGCGCAACCGGGTTTCGAGGAAAAAGGAATAGCGGTATTAGAACGTAGAGACGCTGCAATATGGATGTTCACAAAATCCCGTTGTAAACACCCGAAACAGCAGCGCTCAGCGTACAGAAATTGTACGTTTATGTAATAGAAAAGGGGCAGATTGAATACCTGGGAAATGCAGGATTCGTCAGCTAATTTACTATGTAACAACATTCAGCTCTGTCGAAAGCTTTAAAAGGATCAAGAAACATGGCATCTGGTGATCGACGCTATCCAAAGCGTCCTGAATCTCGTGAGTCATGTCTTTCGCAAAATCGCAACTACTTCCATATCATTAGTAAATGAAAACAGACATTTTTAGTGCTGTGGAATGGTGTTCAGTTCGAAAGCAAGCCCTTGTTGAACTTCAGATTTAATTTTTTTCGGAATATTTTGTCACGTAGCTTACCTCACAGTGTGAAAATCACTGACCTACAAATACGGCGAGCATATCGTCACGAATGGACTACTTCGCTCAAAATTTGAAAATATCATTAAGCACATTTCAAAGTTTTAGGAGTATCTTAATAAAAAAATGTAAAAACAAAAAATCAATTCAAAAGATTAATTTATTTTACAGCTGAGCCATTACATAACAAGTCAGTAATAATTGCGTTATTAGCGTTATTAAATCACAATGAAGTCCTTAATAAGCTTTCCCTTTCCGTCACCACAGGCAGTAAAACCCTTAGTCGCAACGACAATAACCGCGAGATTTACGTTCACGTCAGTGTAATTACTGCGTGTTATTAAAACACCACTCCCCGCGTTTCCATGCCAAGGCAGTCCAGTTTTGATATAATCTTTTACGATCATATGAAGTCGAAGATAACACTAGGTAAAAGCGTGGAGCTTCAGAGAGACTCATATCACAGGCGGCGTATTATTTACGTCATGTGGAAGTACGGAAGTCTGGATCTGTAAGTTATATATCACTGTTAGATAAACGTACTTCCACGCACTACGCGCTTTTCTCTGTGGAGCTCTCTCTTCAATGCGTTCTGATTTACATTCACTAGGTTAAGAGAGATCTTGCACGAGATTGAGTGATTTATTACAGTTGTCGACGGTTTGTTTATGGAAAAACATAAAAAACGAGAAAAGAAAAAATGAGAAAAAAGAAAAAAAAACAGTTAAACATGTTACATGTTCTGGGGTATATCCCATATCAAACAATAACGTTAAAACGAAGTAGACTCCATTGCTTCGCTTCTTTTACAAAGCTAATCATTTGCGTTACCTAATTTTGTCGCATCAGAATGAAGGAGTTAAATCTCAATGGAAAGGAAACGGATAATGCAAAAAAGGAAACGCTCAGTTTGTAATATTATTAAGAGTAGTAGATATAACTAACTAATTCTGGTTTATTAAGCGTGTGGTTGTCCAGACGAAAACACAGCAGATGAGAAAAAGATGTATACAGTTATAGTTGCTTCTAGTGGAATAGAATTACAATTTATGCTAACTAAATTGTTGTTCGTGAAAAACGCAGAAAAAGAATTACTCTTGAAATGAGGTTAACTTTAAATCTGTCTTTTTATGTCACTGCAAGCAAGTGGCCGTAATATTCGTAGCCGCTGAAAGAATCTTTGAGATTCTCAGATGAATTCCTGATACTAAGGTTCAAGTTATAAAATTCTAAACGGTGCATAGTATTAGTCTACTAATAAATAATATGAAGTAGCATATTTGAAAACGTCAATGATATTTCTTGACATAATATGTATTAAATATATATGAAGTTATTGGACTACGACGTAATGATGTAAACAGTGTGACATATGAAAGTTTCGGTCAGTCTGGGGAGAGTGCACAGATGCCCGAAATGGTTAAGGCGACCACTCGCGATAAGTGGGAAACCCGGGTTCAGGTCCCGGTTCGGCACAAATTTTCACGTGTCACTACTGATTAGTAGATCTATACTTAATGCAACTGATGTCAAGTAATTCGCAACTCACGGAATTACTTTCGAAATGTTTCCTACAGCCGTGGATCGTATTTTTAGACATGCATGGAAGCGATATGCACTTTAGGCAGACCACATTCCTCTTCTACTGCCAAGGCTCTTGTTACATTAATATGTAAAACTGGGACCTACCCCGGGTTAGCGTGGGTAGTGCTAAGTATTACGGATGGAGGCGTACCGGTGGTAAATTATATACCTGAACCTTCCCCGTGAATCAGTCAGTCTTTCAGTGAAAACCGTATCACAATCCCTTCAGTAGGTCATGAGGCTATCCTCCACATACATACAGAAAACACGACTGAGACATATCGTAAAGAAGGACGCATATATCAAAACTTGTTACATATGTCCCTTAATCTGAGGCAACGATCGCTGTGGGGGTAAAAACCAGCTACCTGTCATAGTTCTGAAGATGTGACTTCGTAAACAATGACGATCGGCGTAAAAAAACTGCCGCATTATACATGACGTTTAAGTTCATTACTTCTATGCTACTAACTCTACTCACAATAAATTTCGCAGATAGTATCCACATATGCCACTAAATGCATTGACAAAATTATTACATCGTAAGACACACAGTTTTTGGAGATATGACATTATAAACTCTGATATGTGTGAAAAACTGCCGTATTATGTTTGACATTGAAACTTATTACTTCTATGCCCCTAACTCTATTGACAACATATTTTGTAGACAGTATCCACATAAGCTGCTAAAAGTACCTAAATCACTGTATGACTCATAGAACGGTACAATGTTCAAATTTCTTACTTATTAGGTACGAACTCTGCGGGATGAACCAGAACTTCATCGACATAATTTTGGAGATTTCCCGAGTATTTTGAGAGGTTGACACAAGAGAGGACTTTGTGACGGGCCGCATTAAACCAGTCAGAAGATTAATGACTCAAAAAAACATTTTTTGGTGCGATGGACTTGTGCTCCATGGTGGCTCGTAGCGGAGTAATTGCATTTCGTTTGATCTCTCATCGCTTGTATCGGAACTGGTCTTGGTCCTCAAGCTTGCGTTCAGTACTACTCGGACCTATATCGGCTTGGTTCTCTCGGCGGCGTCAGTTGTACGTTAACAGTAATACACAACAGTATGGATTGATTTAATGATGAAGAACCGGCCAATATCTCTCTCTTCTAACGGTTCACTCAATGCAGTGGAAAAACGGCACTACGACGATATGCTCAATTGTTTCCGCAGCGACGGCAAGAAGAAACAGTTGCTTTCTATCTGTACACAGGCACCCACGAATAACCGGATCCTTTTGTGTTATTACGTTTTGTTGATTCGAAATTACAGGCCTTTTAACTGTTGTGAAAGTATTTTCACAGAAACAAAGATAATTCTGGTGTTGTTGTTGTTGTCTTCAGTCCTGAGACTGGTTTGATGCAGCTCTCCATGCTACTCTATCCTGTGCAAGCTTCTTCATCTCCCAGTACTTACTGCAACCTCCATCCTTCTGAATCTGCTTAGTGTATTCATCTCTTGGTCTCCCTCTACGATTTTTACCCTCCACGCTGGCCTCCAATGCTAAATTTGTGATCCCTTGATGCCTCAGAACATGTCCTACCAACCGGTCCCTTCTTCTTGTCAAGTTGTGCCACAAACTCCTCTTCTCCACAATTCCATTCAATACCTCCTCATTAGTTATGTGATCTACCCATCTAATCTTCAGCATTGTTCTGTAGCACCACATTTCGAAAGCTTATATTCTCTTCTTGTCCAAACTATTTATCGTCCATGTTTCACTTCCATACATGGCTACCCTCCATACAAATACTTTCAGAAACGACTTCCTGACTCTTAAATCTATACTCGATGTTAACAAATTTCTCTTCTTCAGAAACGCTTTGCTTGCCATTCTGGCAAGAAAGTCAAATAAGAATTACGAGGGTAATCCCAAAAGTAAGGCCTCCTATATTTTTATAAGTACATAGACCTGTTTATTTCTACAATGGTTTACATCAGTTTACAGCTTGAATATTTAGCTATTTTCCGACAGAATCACCATTTCTGTCGATGCATTTTTGTAGACGCTGTGGCAGTTTTTGTATGCCCATGTGATACTAGCTCGCCGTCATGCTGTTCAGAAAGTTATGAACCTCTTCTTTCACCTCGTCGTCCGAGCTGAATCGCTTTCCGGCCAAATGTTCTTTTAAGCTAGGGAACAGGTGATAGTCACTGGGCGCCGAGTCAGGACTAGGGTGGGTGGGTGGGTGATTATGTTCCACTGAAACTGTTGCAGGAGAGCAACGGTTTGCCAAGTGATGTGTGGGCGAGCGTTGTCAAGGAGAATGTGTACGCGCTTGCACAACATTCCTCTTCTACGGTTCTGAATTCCCCGTTTGAGTTTCCTCACAGCCTCACAGTACCTGTGAGCGTTAATTGTGGTCCCAATGGGCATAAATTCGACCCCTTCCCGATCCCAAAAAACGGTTGTCATGACTTTACCGGTAGACTGTGTTTATTTGAATTTCCTCGGCTTTGGCGAAGAAGGATGCCGCCACTGGCGTGATTGTTGCATGGTCTCAGGTGTAAAGTGGTATGCCCAGTTTTCGTCACCCGTGACAATTGCGTCCAGAAAGTTTTTCTGTTCGGGTGCAAGGCGGTGAAGAAATGTGCGGGAAGCATCAACTCTTTGCCGCATGTGGTCCTCAGTCAGCATGCGTGGCAGCCATCTTTCGCACACCTTCCGGTAGTTCAACGTTTCCGTTAAAATTCTGTGAGCAGTGCTACGGGAAACCTCAGGAACCAACGTGCAGAGATCGTCCAGGGTGATCCGCCGATCTTCACACATGCTTTGCTCAACCTTCAACACTGTCTCCTCAGAAATTGACGGTCTCCCGCTCCTTTGTTCGCCGTGAATTTCGGTCCGACAAGCCGCAAACTCTCTACACCACTTACGAACGTTTTTGTCATCCATGAACGACTCACCATAGACTTCCGTCAATTGGCGACTGATTTCAATCGGCGCGTTCAGAAACCGAATAACTGCGCGCAATTCACACTTGGCGGTAACATCCAACGGGAGCTCCATTCTCAACGGTTGCCAAGCCAAGATTGAGCGCCTCATCGCGGCGTGAGCATGTTTACACACAGCGCGTGTATCACTCTTCATAATAGTGATCAACTGCCACACAGAGTTCTGTACTTATAAAACAATAGGAGACCTTACTTTTGGGATCACCCTCGTATATTATTACTTTGTAACTAGCCATCGGAGACAACGGGTCCCTTACACCAAAATATTCCTCAACAGCCTCCAAAATTATGTCAGTGGAGTACTGGTTCACTTTTTATTCGCAACATATTTCGCAGACCGTATCCAAATGTGTCACTGAATGTGCCTACATAAACATGTCATTATACGACATATAGTTCAGTAGATATGACGTTATAAACACTGAGACGAGAGAAAAAAAACACATCTTGCGTTAAGTTTTAATACATTTACTCTTTACTACTGTGGCACTCTTACAGTCGAGTCAGCTTAAGGAAGTCCCTGACACTCAGCAGTGCTTGTGTCAGCTTCAGCTGCGAAGCGCAAACAGCTCTAGGCGTCGTCATAGACACGTTTGCGACATCGCGTTGTAGATATGCGAAGCAGTTGCGCTCTGCCTACAGAAACTGTACGTCTCTAATAAAAAATTGTCAAAATGAATATGCCAGGTTTGCAACTAGTTAATTTAAATAATGTGTAGATACTAAGACATATTTACCGTTGAGAACTAAGTAATACGAATATTTTACCGAGTAAGGTATACAAAGCAACCATGATAAGTTTTTAAAGAGAACAAAGGTAACAATATAAATAAATTAGGTTAAGAATTAAGGCATGCAGTGCAAGTACTTTCTTACGAGGAACTACGTTGTTACTATGTTACATTTGTGCAAAAATTCAAAAAGTGGCGCTTTCAAGGAAAGATATGACAACAGGCTATAAAACATCTTGACACCACCAACGATAATACAGTTTTGAGTCGTATGGTGTTACACGGTCTGCTCGACAGACTCGCTCATTTACGACCCTGTCGGCATTATCCGCAGACCTCCACGGCGTCGCGCTTAAACGCCACTCAAGTGGTTGCCGTTGTGAATAACGACAGGATCTGGCGTCGCGCGTGACGTGACGGCACTTTCCCGGGCATGTTACGACTACGCTGCAGTGGCGAGTAACGTGACCAGGGCGATATATCTCGTGCTAAAATTACTGCGTCTTCTTAATTCCTGCAGTAGAAATTGCCACAGCAAACACGCAACTTAGTGAAGTATGTCGCACATACTTGCGAAGGTGTCTTTGCCCTGGAAACATAGTTCTACTAAAATACATTTCAGACAACCGATGTAAAAAGTTAGCGGTTTCCGTTACTGGGGAAGTACATAATTACATCGGTAAGCTCAGAACGTATCCTGCCAACCAATCCCTTCATCTAGTCAACTTGTGCCACAAATTCCTCTTTTCCCCATTTCTATTCTACATCCTCATTAGTTACGTGGTCTAACCTTCAGCAATCTTCTGTGGCACGGAAATCTTCTAGTCGCTTCTTGTCTGAAGTATTTATCGTCCATGTCTCACTTCCATTCATGACTACACTCAATACAAATACTTTCAGAAAAGACTTGCTGGCACTTGAATCTATACTTGATGTTAACAATTTTCCCTTCTTCAGAAACACATTCTTTGCCATGGCCAGTCTACGTTTTATATCCTCACTACCTCGACCATCCTCAGTTATTTTTCTCCTCAAATAGCAAAACTCATCGAATACTTCAAGTTTCTCATTTCTCAATCTAATCCCCTCAGCATCACATGATTTAATTGACTACATTCGATTATCTCGTTTTACTTTTGTTGATGTTCATCTTACATCCTCCTTTCAAGACACTGTCCATTCCGTTCAACTACTCTTCCAGATCCTTTGCTGTCTCTGACAGAATCACAACGTCGTTTTTATTTCTTCTCGTTGGGTTTTAATCCCCCCTCCAAATTTTTCTTTTGTTTCCTTTACTGCTTGCTCAATATACAGACTGAATAACATCGGGGATAGGCTGAAGTCCTATCTCACTCCCTTCTCAACCACTGATTCCCTTTCGTAGCCCTCGATTCTTGTATCTGCCATCTGGTTTCTGAACAAATTGTAAATAGAGTTTTGCTCCCTGTATTTTTACTCCTGTCACTTTCAGAATTTGGAAGAGAATATTCCAGTCAATATTATCAAAAGCTTTTTCTAAGTCTACAGTTGCTAGAAATGTGGGTTTGCCTTTCCTTTATCTATTTTCTGAGATAAGTGGTAGGGTCAGTATTGCATCACGTGTCCCAACTTCTCAACGGAATCCAATCTGATATTCCCCGAGGTCGGCTTCTATCCGTTTTTCCACCCTTCTGTAAAGAATTCATGTCGGTATTTTGCGGTCGTGACTTATTAAACAGGTAGTTCGGTAATTTTGGCACCTGTCAACACCTGCTTTCTTTTGGATGGGAATTATTATATTCTCCTTGAAGTCTGAGGGTATTTCGCCTCTCTCATACATCTTGCTAACCAGAAGGTAGAGTTATGTCATGGTTGGCTCCCCCAAGGCTATCAGTAGTTCTAATGGAATGTTGTCTACTCTTGGGGCCACATATGAGCTGAAAAAGTAATACAAGAGGATCCTCAGATGCCGGCCGAAGTGGCCGTGCGGTTAAAGGCGCTGCAGTCTGGAACCGCAAGACCGCTACGGTCGCAGGTTCGAATCCTGCCTGGGGCATGGATGTTTGTGATGTCCTTAGGTTAGTTAGGTTTAACTAGTTCTAAGTTCTAGGGGACTAATGACCCCAGCAGTTGAGTCCCATAGTGCTCAGAGCCATTTGAACCATTTGATCCTCAGATTTTAGGAAGATACATACTACATACCAACCGGCACTTAGTGTTACGAATAGCTACAGATTACAGTAATGTAATGTTTTCAATATGTTATGAATATCTCCTTTTTGTGATGTTTTCTTTAAATTTAAAATTATAAATGAAAGCTAATCCATCAACTCCTAAACAAACCTGAACAATGTTAGATTTGTCATCGTAATCATTACAAAGTAAATGTCTTATAACATCAGAAATAATAAAAGGTTGTCGAAACATGTTCACTACAATACCTCATTTAGTGCTTGAGGTTTCATTGTCAAAGACTATATAACCATAACGAAAAATGAATATGAGATAATCAGTGTACTGTAGACACCAAACTAATCGTATCTGATGACCAGTCAAGCAACCTAAACCTTGAAACAGACTCGTGAAAACAGGAATGCTGTTACGGGAATCCGGCTTAGGAGCTTAATTGTGTTTGGAGTGAATACAATTCTGTTCCCGAACAAAGAAATTTTGGTGCGCTAAGCGCTGTGCACAGATACCATTACTGCATCAAATAATGTAGAAATGGGTCCCCTGATATTCGTTCATAAATGCACAACTTAGTTCCCCAGAGTTCTCCCCCTGAGCATTTGCTCTCAGACCCCATGTGTTTTCGGTATCGCAGCTGTTGGCACACTCTGGAATTTATCTCAATAAAGCACTGCGCTGCAGGTGCAGATACCCACGCAGAAAGCTGCCTGCTCCATGAAAAACTTTTGAATGTTCTGGTAGTCACTTTTATACAATAAGTAAAGCTTCCACAGCTGCGGTTATTAAACACCTTGGTTCGCTATATTGAGGGTTCGGTCCTACGTTATATAGTGAAAGATTTTCTAAGCGCTCGTAATTCCAGACTCATAACTATACCTAATAATTTCTGTAACTCGGTCTACGTTTTGATCACGTAAAAGTAACGTACTTGGGATCTGCTTTAAACACCACTATGTTCCGCTAGGTATCATCTAGTATGTCCTTGTGTATCTCTTCCCTGATAAATACCTCAGTCGACGAGTTGAGGCACCTATGGAAAAAATACATGGAATCCCATCCATGATGAGACCTTTACATCAGCTCTGCTGTAGATTTCTGAACGTAAGTTTTGATTCAGACTAATACCTATCTACAAGAAGCCCTCAGAGTGTGTAGTAGACATTTAGAGACGTATTTTAGGCTCAAATACTATTGCAGTGTTAACTTCCCGAAATGGCGCATCTGGGAGACAATGCTCCATCACAGTGAAACGTGTCTGTAGAAAACACACAAGAAGATGGTGAACTACGAATATGACGTCACAGAAGCTAGACGCGTAGACTGTGAAGCAAAGAGATGCTGGACGGGATAAATAAGGGCTGTTGTTTGCGCTAGCCACTTTGCAGAAATAGGTAAATCTTGATAAGAGACATTGTAGCATGCGGTAATTGTTAATTTAACAATGAAGCGAGGAGCAGGTGACAGAAATAGAAGCGACGGTTAGAAAAATGGTGCACAGATCTCGCTGAGAGCTTTTCGCCTATTTTGCCAACAACGAACATTTGAAATGAAGAATAACGTCAAATTAGTCGACTAAAGTTTAACATCAAAGAGAAAAAGAATAAATAAATGAAAAATAAATAAATAAGGTGAATGTATTAAGATACTAATGAATATTTTTGAGCGAAAAGATTTATGGAGATATGTGAAAAGAAATGAAAGTTCTGTGTAGTAAAATGCATTTATTACTAAATTAACAGACAACCTTAATCAAAACATTTCGATTATGTGACTAGCAAAGTTACAGTGTTGAGTATTTGTTAATAATATGAGACGAATGACACAAGCAGTGAGCACAGAAGGTATTCGAACCACTATACACCGTCTCAAATTGCGATCGCATGTAACTGTCTATCGGTTGCGCAGTAATATCCGGAAGAAAACGAATAAATGGATACACAGGGAAACGAGAGCTTTGTCTACGGAACAGATCATTCACTCATCTGAAAAATGAGTGCTTATGAAATTTGACGGCAACTGAAGTGGGCTGAAAGTAAATAGTGGCTGGAACTCAGGATGAATACAGATGGATTAGAATCACACCCATGTTGCCGGAGGCCTCACAGGAAATATGGGTTATTGTGTAACTCATCAGAAAACGTTCCAAAAGCTTTTTAGCAAAAGCATCCGTAGAGCTACTTAAAGGGATAAAGTTATCAATAAGAGTGAGTTATTTAAGAAGACGGTCAAGAGCGGTTAGCAAGGAAGAAATCAAGGATTAGGGAACTAAATAGGAAGGAAGGTCCTCATTGTCGCTAAGTGCAGAAATCGTTCTGAAAGGGTTAGAAATTTTAGCTTTTTTTGATTCTGTTGAGGCGCACAGCCAGTCGCAAGAAGCACAGAGCTTTAGCGCAAACATTTGATTCCAATAGTAAAGCAAGGAGACGAGTTATTACTAGCGAAAAAATGCATAAATTCATTTAGAACTGAGAAGTATTATTTAATTGAAGAAATTTTGGACGAACTTAGATATATTGGCTTGCTGAAATCATATAAATATGAAAACTAATTTTGGTAAAGGATTATATCTTCTAACAGGATACGCCTCAATGTAAACTACGGCTCCTGCGCAGCGATCCAGAAGAACTGGATTCCTTGTTGCAGACAACTCTGAAAATATTCCAGAACAACTTCCTTAATATTGTCTGTGGAGTTCTGTCTCACTCGGTATCGGTCTCCGAATACTTACACTCATTGTAGCGACTAAAAATAAGATGAATGCATTTAGGGAATGTTAAATCGATGCTGTCACAAACATAGATAGGTATTACGCTAATAAACTTCCTCTGTGGACTTAAACCTTAAGCGGTCTGTGCCATGCTACCAAAGTATAAGGAGCAAAAACGAGATAGATGGAAAAAAACAAGTAAACTGTTCATTATTTCACACGTAATCGCCACAGCTATTAATATATTTATCGCACTGTGAGACAAGACGGTCAGTGACATCGTGGAAAAATATTTGCGGTTGCCTAGGGAACCATACTGTACCCAGGTGTGCACCTCTTCGTCCGAAGCAAATCGACGGGCTCCAAAAGTATGGAAATCGCATGGGGGAAATCGGGACTGTGGGTGGGCCCACATGGTGCCAAGTTTCGCTGGGAAGTCCTTACACTTTACCCATACAGCCAGATCTCTCCACATGTTATTCCCGTACTTTTGGAGCCCTGAAAAAAGACATTCGTGTTCGTCTATTTTCTTCGGACGAAGAAGTGTGATGGGTACAACCTCGGTTCCGAAAGCGACCACAAATATTTTTTCATGAAAGCACTGACCAACTTGTCTCACAGTTGGATAAACGTATTACAGTTTTGGTGCATACGTTTCAAATAAGAAACGGTTTACTTACTTTTTTCCTTCCGTCTGGTTTTCATTTGACTCCGTATTATATACACGAAAGTCGTCTGGGCACATCAGACATATTCAGCGCCCGTCACAGCTGACTGCTTTGATGGGAGTTCAAACTGCCACACCGACACTTACCAGGCTCCGTCTCTGTTATCAGTGCCTCGGTGGACTGCTCTGCGTTTGTGTGTGAAGCCACCACTCGCACCGTTTCCCTAGTAGACAATTCTGTCGAATCGCTTGCGACGTTTGATGTTTAAGGGCCAATGCTAGAATATTGCCACAAGATTTGGAAACCTTCGATTTGAGAGAAGTGCTGCTTTGGTGATAGCGGGTCGGTATAACCCGTGCGGAAATGTAACGGAGATGCTCAGGGAATATAAACAGGAATCCTTGGAAGGAAGAAGAGCTTAGGGCACGGAAAAATGCATATGGGCTAAGCTCCGTAAAAATTAGACAGTGAATCTTTGTCCGAACTTCCGTAGCCAAACGATGAGTGGGCTGGCTCTGAGCACTATGGGACTAAACAGCTGAGGTCAATCAGTCCCCTGGAACTTAGAACTACTTAAACCTAACTAACCTAAGGACATCACACACATCCATGCCCGAGGTAGGATTCGAACCTGCGACCGTAGCGGTCGCGCGGTTCCAGACTGTAGCGACTAGAACCGCTCGGCCACTTCGGCCGGCCGCAGAGTGGGAATAGGACAAATGAGGTATCAAATCGACCAACGTGAGGTCTACTTTTGGAAAGAAAGAGTTAATTTCTTGAAAAAAAATCAGCATAATTAAGGAAAACGTAGTGATTTGAAGGAAATTTTTGTCCTACTTTTCTTAGCCAAAATAATGTTGGGAAATGGGCAAATAGGGTATATAATTGTCCAGCGTGAGGTCTAGTTTTCCAGAAGAAATTACTTTAAAGCAATCATAGTAATTGTTAAAAATTAAATTAATGATTTGAGGGAAAATTGGAATATTGAAGGATAAGCTGCTGCAAGTGAAGTGAAGATTCAAAATGTTTATCTCTTAGAAAAGTAACTACTTTTCGCATGAAATGTTACAGTGCTATAGAAATTATGTATTTGTTTTCTTCTTGTTCAAAAAATAAAATAAATATCAAATCAGAGAGTAAACTGAATCTACTAAAGTGAAACTCTTCTTCCACTTGATCTATACACTCTTAGTAATAACAGAATATCAATCGATATTTAAATATATATTTCGTCCTTCTGAAAAGAAAAACTGTCAAATATTTTATGGACTGACTTGCCTAAAAGTAAGATATAAAATGGATTAGAGAAACATTTGACGTTTCTCATTTGCTGTTCACGATTTCGAACAACGCTCAAAGACACGTTAAATGTTTACCTAATCTATTTTACTTCTTATTTTTAGACAAATCATTTCACAAAATATGTGACTGTTCTTCTTTTTCAATTTTTTCTCTCGCTTATTACACGAATGGGGTAGGATAGAAAATTTCTAAATTGGCACGATATAGCCTCCACCACACACTTTATGCATGTAGCTGTAGATAAAGCTTTACAATGCTCCCATATGTTTCTCATCCGTTCCACTTATTCGATTCTTTTCTCTATTTCGTGAATCTCTTTCCTGTTGTTCTAGCGCAACTTGCCCTTGTGTTTGGTGTTCATCGGTTGATTCTGTTTAGACTTTTGTTATTTTTTACTATTTACTGATAGTTAATTTTCAATTTCTTAGTTTTTTTATTTAAACTCCGAACCACTGAACTACGCAAAGCACTCTCCACAAACGCATATAATAATCACACGTCTTTCCTAACTTGTAGGATGTTCTGCTAATTCATTGTCCAATCAAAGTGTGAATTGAGACGCTAATACATCCATCCTAGTTCTCTGATGCAAGCACGCAAGAACGCAGGACCAGCGCACAGAGAAGCGAACTATGGTCATTTATGAACGAAGTATGGCGGCAAGCAGTACGTTACTTAAGACATGGCGACATAATGTTGGTATTTTTGGAGCTTCTTCAGCACTTGTACTAAGATAAATTTCGGTAAGTCTTCACGTCAGAAGAAAGGAAAAGTGGTATTTGCCTGTAGGTCGTTTTCACCTCGGCTAGTGTGCAATCTGTCTGCACGGCTGGAATGCGCGTTCTGCCGACTGCAGTTAACGGCGCATTCTCTGGAAACAAAGTCCAAGTGGCGCGAGGACATTAAGACGTCTTTGTGTTCGCGGCTGCCACCGTTACCCGCAGTCGCCGTCCGCTCGCCTCGTAGGCCGGCGGTACGTGCTCGACTCCCGACCACGGCATTCTGCCGCGTGCATTCTCTCACTCACGAGCAGGCGGCACTGCAGGCTTATCCTCAACAGGACTACATCGTAGAGAAAGTTTTCACAACCGAACACACTATTAACACCATCCTTTCATCTCTGTTGCTACATATTTATTTTACTTTTCTTTTCAGCCTTTGGGTTCATTTGCAACTGTCTCGGGTACTAGAAGCAAAACCGTGAAATTTACTACTTGACACATAAATTGGAACACCAATGTAATTAATGTAGTGTGATTTTCCTTTTTTATATCTATAATCGAGACTGAGTGGCCGAGCGGTTCTAGGCGCTACAGTCTAGAACCGCGCGACTGCTACAGTCGCAGGTTCGAATCCTGCCTCGGGCATGGATGTGTGTGGTGTCTTTAGGTTACTTAGGCTTAAGTAGTTTTAAGTTTTAGGGGACTGATGACCTCAGCAGTTAAGTCCCATAGTGCTCAGAGCCATGTGAACCATTTTGATCTGTTTAAAATGACCGCAGAGTTCTCTATTTTGAAGTTAAAATAAATAAGTTTCAACGGGGGCAATACGTTGGTGCCAATAAATTATTACTCTTTGATATTAAGGTGGTGGTATTCGATAAATATTTGGTCTTAATTTTGTCCATAGCTGTCAGCATTGCTTCCGTGACTGATTACTTTCGTGTAAAAGGAAACAAACCGCCTTCAGTCACAAATTGTTATTTTTGTTTCAATACACGATGCATTTAGAGCACTTGTAAGTAGGCTGTTTAGGTTTTTATGTCGGTAATGCCATGTAGTGCTGTGTATGAAAATCGCTGACTGTACTGTGTGCAGTCCGTGGCTGGTTGGACTCATTGTTGGAATATTCGCTTGTGTAGTGTTGGGCAGTTGGATGTGAACAGCGCGTAGCATTGTGCTGTTGGAGATGAGCCGCCAGCAGTGGTGGATGTGAAGAGAGGGATGCCAGAGCTTTGAGAAGTTACTATAAGCGGACGATCTGGACATAGGTCCGCCAGAAAAGGGAAATTTGTAAAGATGGATGTCATTAACTGATATATAAATGTGTGTGTGTGATGACTTTTGAACACTATTGAGGTAAATACCTTGTTTGACCTCTATCAAAATCTTTCATTTGCTAACTATGCCTAACAGTAGTTAGTGCCTTCAGTAGTTAGAATCTTTTATTTAGCAGGCAGTATTGGCGCTCGCTGTATTTCAGTAGTTCGAGTGACGAAGATTTTTGTGAAGTAAGTGATTCATGAAAGGTATAGGTTAAACTTTTGTAGGGATTATTGAAAGTCAGATTGCGTGGCGCTAAAATATTGTGTGTCAGTTTAGTGACGATCAGAATAAGTAAAGGGAAAACTGTCTGAGTACGTTGAGTTTTGCTCGGCTGTTTGAATATCAAATAACGTAGAAGCTTACCAGCACAGTCATTCTTAATTTTCAAAGGGGACGTTTCACATTGTGGGATCATTTTGAGGTGCTTGTTCAATACCTTTTGTTTTTGTTTTAGGCTGCAACTGGTTACGATTGGAAACAGATCAGGAGCAACCTAAATTACGAACAAAATGTTGTAGGTTGATCATGTATCTGAAGGTAACGCCCCAAGGCACGAAATGCAACGTTTATTGAAATAAAAAATCACGATTTGTGACTGAAGGCGGTTTTTCTTTTCCACGAAAATGTTTGGTCAGTGTTAGGAATGAGACACACAAAAGGTAATGGAAAACAACCTATCTCCGCACTGCCAGATTATAGTGTATATGTATCTCCATATGAAACGAAAAGTGCTTGTGCGAATCACCGGGCTACAGTTCAAAGAGTATTGTAATGGGGGAAGCTAGGCATTTGCTGTAGTTGGCTCAGAAGTAAGTGTAGGTTTAAAGCTGTTCATGGCCGTTATCTGGTCAGAAAGTGAAAGGGAAGTGGCGATACTAAGTTACCGATAATCGGACTTTACGCCAATGTCTTCGATTCAATTACTAACTCGCCCGTCTCTAGTGGAACGAGGGCACTCGACACTGGTGATGGTGATCAGTCCTAGCGGTAGGAACGTTATATATAGTGGCATTTAAGTTACTGTCCGAAAAGAGCAGTCTTTCTTACCCCTTCATACTTAACAACACAAACACAGCGTTACGCTGCGCTATCATCCATCACAGTATTCGACGAAGTTCAGATACACTTGCCATTTCATAACGTGCTGTAAGACCTGATGAAGTGTTGGCAGAAGAGCCAACACCGTGTTGCTAGAGGAGGCCGAATTGCACGCTTTTAAGCTCACGCAGATTGGCGTGAGGTCTGGAACATTACAAGGAAATGAGAACTTAGAAAAACGGACGCAGTTGCTATAATACTTAACTTTAATCCATAATTGGTGTACATCTCTCTTGACTATACATGCTGCACAAGCTAAATATCAAATGCTATGGCGCCTTGCTAGGTCGTAGCAAATGACGTAGCTGAAGGCTATGCTAACTTTCGTCTCGGCAAATGAGAGCGTATTCGTCAGTGTAGCTTCGCTAGCAAAGTCGGCTGTACAACTGTAGTGAGTGCTAGTAAGTCTCTCTAGACCTGCCGTGTGGTGGCGCTAGGTCTGCAATCACTGACAGTGGCGACACGCGGGTCCGACGTATACTAACGGACCGCGGCCGATTTAAAGGCTACCACCTAGCAAGTGTGGTGTCTGGCGGTGACACCACACCTGAAATAGCAGACCATCTTTACTAGAACCTCGCCTTGGGCAGCCCTGACTTTGAAGACACCGAGATGTGTTCAAAAGCGGCACGGCTCACATTCCGATAAGTTCATCATAAACAAAACATTGAGCCAGTTTTACTAAGTCAATAAAAGTAAATGTCTTGAACGCACTCGTTGTCAACAGCGGATCGCACTATAGCCGATAAGGAACTGCAGCTATGTTTCTCGTTATACCATTTATAGAAATGCCGGTTTGCTGACGTGTTTGTCACATCCATTATGACATTCCGATGCGATACGTATTTCATAGTTGGGCAGTGCACATCATACGACGTCTATGATTAATTTAAATTATTTAGAGGACTTAAGGGGACTTGCAACGTCTTCTAATTGTCAGGTAACGGGAACAGTTTAATATAAAGCTTAAAAATATCTACAGCCAAACAGTGCCAGGGAGGAAGGAAAGAAAATTAGTGTTTAGCGCCCCGTCAACAGTAATCTCAGAGATGGGACACATGCTCGGAAGTTTTATTAAGGATGGAGAAGGAAATTGGCAGTGATCTTTCAGAGGAACCATAGCGGCATTTGCCTGGAACGATTTAGCAAAATCACAGAAAACCTAAATCTCGATGGCTGGAGACAAATTTAACACTAGAAAACTAAAGTGGGGAAAATGTTACATCGCTACTAAACCATCTTTAAGTTTAGTGCTCCATATTCTATTCAAAGGAAGCTTAATTTACATGTTACGCATTAATTAATTTGCATTATTAGATCTCCAATGGTATGTGACATACCAAATCAAGTACAAAATATCTTTTTTATGACCTACCGCAGTCGTAAATTTTACAAGTGTTTATTAATCTAGGTTAACAGTAACCCGCACGGTTGCAATAATTTAATCTTTATTTAGCAGTGTTCGTGGATGTAATATCTTTCGCCATCTTTTCAATGAAACTGTCGTGTTAGCCAGCATCTGTGCCGAGTGGCTCCTCTGACTCTGAAGACTGCCAGGCAAAATCACGAAGAACAAAAAAATGACTCAAAACCGTAAAGCGATATGAACCAATGGTGCTTTGGACGATAGGTCGCGACACAAATACTTTCCTCAAACTTGGGCAACTACAACCATTTTCTCTTTGGGGGTGTTATCGGATAATTCGCGTTCACTTTATAAAGAAATTCAAGTTTATGTTTCGATCTAAGAGGAATTACTGTTATTGCTTACTCTGTAAGCAATTTTTTCCTTGCGCAGACGCGCCAAATTAGTTGGAGTTATGACTGCATTTTGGAACTGTTTAAGTGGTATTCAGGAAGGAACTCTGGATAATTGTTTCTGAATATAGAAGATATTGATGTGAAAATATTGCATAAATCGTTATAGTTATTTCTAGAACCACTCCTAATATTGTTCTATACGTGTGAATTTTGAGGTTTGCTTCAATGCTGCCGAAACACCGCCAGGTCAGAACACGTCGGTCGGCGGCTAGTAGCCGTCCATACACTCATTCAGTGACCCGTCTGATGTAGACAAAATTCTCTGTATAAATTTCGCATTAAAGATACTGTTTATATTAGGTGGTGGCGCTGCGCTGGTGATGCTTATGCTCCACATAAACTCGGAAGCAGATAAATAGTGTTGGGAACTCGAGACCGTCTGAGCCATTTTCACTCAAAAATTAGAATTTCAACGTGCGAAAAACTTACTGCGGGCTTTAGACATCCTTAGCACTCCCACGAGTGGGAAATAGGGTGCCAACTAAAAATAACTGAAATCGATTTTTATGTTCAGCTTTTACTTTATCTATACGGAAATCACAGCTTAGGTGAAGGCAGACTGTTTGGTCTCAGTCCCGACGACAACTGAGTCAAAGTTAAGACGGAGACAACGAATAGAGCTCTGTACAACATTCCGAATCACTTTCACGAACAGACAGAATCAAACACAGCCTTGTAGTAGAACAGGTAAGACGCTGCTCAATTGCCACAACATTGTCGTTTACCTGAAGAGAGATCTCTCAAATCTCGCAACAGCACGAGAGTGCGCATAAAGATAATGCTGAGTGTCTTAAGTGAAGTGATTGTATCAACGGGAAAAGAAGAGTGTGAAACAGTTTCTGTCCAGTGAATGCAACTTATCTCCATTTCAAGTTTAAGAGATCGTAATTTTCTATGACACTTGCGTTCCCTATCACGAACAACAAGACGCATAAGAAGTACTCGGTGTTAAGTACTGCAGAGTGTTTGATGTAGTGTGTGTTCTACGAGCTGCTGTCATTTATTTAGTTTAGGGTAGATTCACTCAAGGTTGCTTTTATCATGATTATGAAGAGGAAATGAACTATTGTTTAATAAAAGCGAATGAATAACTAAAAGTAAAGTTACAAGGCAATGTGAAGAGCGACCGACATATATGGAACGGAAGAAAAAATTGCTGAGTTATCGAGGAAATTTAGGAAAAAGAACATGCATCCACACTAAACACCGTGTGTGGGACCCTGATACGACCTATTTGTAGACACTTTTCATGGGTCTGAGACAACTGCCAGATCGTAATCAGTGGCACGAAAGTACTCCGGAATGACTGTAACGGAATGTCACGAAGATGCTTCGGAAAATCACCTGGAAATCGGTGAAATAATGTTGCCAGCTTATATTCGTAGCACCAATACTCTAGAAGCCTGTTGTACGATTCTATTATGTACTTTGTATAATCTTCGTAAGGGTAACATTAGTAATGTACCGGAAGTTAAGGTGCATACCGAGGTGTACAGTAGTTTTCCACCTGCATAATTCGTAAACGGAACGGGAGAAGGTAAGTAATGATACATGTTATTCTCCGACGCACATTGTATTGAACCTATATAAGGAAACATAACCGTGCCCGAGTTAGAACGATTATTTGCTTATCATCTTCTGTTCCAGATAGCGGCAGCGCGCACAAGCAGGCATACGTGTAGCCATGGGCTGAGTAGATCATTGATATCAATTCTCACGTCTGGATCATTTCTCAAAGTAACACCTTTGAGATTGTGATTAGAAACCGTAGCCATATAAATGGTCTTCTCAGCTCTTTGCTTGGTACCACATGCTACTTACTATTGCAATGCGATTTGATACACAGAGCACCATCTACACACTAGTTAAGAGTTCCAAGCCATGTAGTCAGACTAGCGCACATTCCTGATTGCATAATGAAGTACATTCTACCTACGGCTCCTTGTATTAATAATGCTGCCTAGCTCCGCAGATAAACTGATAAACTGAGTTTATCTTCTCCCGCTACATGCTGCAAGGACCTACTAAGATTCCTCAAAGGTATTGAGGTACTTTATTTGATGTACATCATCTACGTTATTGAGAAAATATAACTCTCAAAAGTAGCCAAAGAAAATAAGTTTTGTTTGGTATTCATAGCAAACATATCGAAAGCTAAAACACTGTTTTCATTTCAAGTGCTGCGTTTTGAAAACTGCCAAGTGGTAGGACTTATTGTAAGGAAAGAAAGTCAGTTATGTTTCGCTTCTGTGCTGTTTTAGGACTTATTGACTTACTTCAGCTGGTTTGTAACGAATTTTTAGAGACGAGCTAAAATTTATACATGATGAACCGGAACTCCAACAACAAAATTTCAGAGACTGTTCAGGGATATGTTTAGAGTAGTTTTGGTACAAGGGCCCCGATGCCTGCGTTGCAGAATAACTGTGTAATTATTATTTTTTGGGGTTGTTACTCCAGTTATCTTTGTTACTGTGAAAATAACTTCACAACAGTGAAGAAGCCTGTACTAGGCAATCACCAAAACGTACAACAGAAATCTCAATGTAATGAAACAACCCACAGAAAGATGCAGAAGTACTGTGATGTGGTTGCCATTGCTGGGGGAACATCTCAGACCATTGCCGTTGCATCGCTGTTATATTTTACTCAGCGACCCCAGACACGAGGTGCAGTCAGTCTACCCTTCATCATTAAGCTTGTCCGTACAGTCGTGCATCATCGTTAACGTACAACACTGCTGAGAAAACAATCCTGAGTTAGAAGCAAGGAGTACTAACTGCAAGATCGAGAGCGAAGGGTAAAGTTGGCATTACTGTTATCAAGAGCAAGTACCAAGAGTGACTGAAACTGGTTTGCTTCCAAACAAGACACAGAGCACTGACATTAGCACTATTATGCATATAGTTTTAGTGCAACACATACACAAAAACAAACTGGAGGTAAGAAGTCAAGCGAGAGGCGATTACTCTGTAGCTGTCCACCGAAGACTACGAGTCGCTAATAACAAAATACTCACAAAATATTTCAGAATAACCTGCAACGTTTTGTGGTGGAGTTTGGGTTCACTCTACATTTCTTACACTTTAACATCACAAAGTTTATAATATACACTGTGGGAGGGTAATAAATCTCAACTGATACACAGCAAATCTAAGTAAAGTATAAAATCGTCTCGGATACCACGCATATATTGCCGCGTAATAATTTTCTGCACATTCACTCAGTTCTTCAAAAGAGGTTTTTTGATCAATTTAAATCAGTTGCTCTGTACCAGAGGAAAACAATACTCACGAGCTTTTTCGTGCCGTATTTGTAGTTTAATACGAAACTGGTTATAAAAAATAGGACACTGGACTTGAATTGTTAAAAAGCTAAGCGTTCGGTTTCATTTTACTACGATATGAGTATCCTTTGTGCCTGCAGTCTTTTTTTAGGGCAGACATGCAGAGAGCTATATCAAACCAGTCTTCGGACTCATGATCACAGCACATGCTTCGTAATATCTATTTCCCTAGTTCCATTCTTCAAGATACAACTACGAATTCTCTCAAGTTTAAGAACTAAATATCATCACATTATGTCACTCTTCGCAGCAGAAGTTATTTGTATATCTAGACCCATACGACGTTCATAAACATCTTTTTCGTAATCGCCCAATCGGACAAAAAAACATGAAGATTACTCAGTCATTTGCCAAGTTTTCTCGACGAACCTGCTGAGGATGTCCCTTGACTTTGTATCGGAAGCTTTCGCGGAGAGAACTGATGCCATTCCACAGTACTCTGCACTTTGCTTGAGCGGCGAGAAGATGAAAAATTCCTTCTTCAGGAAACTTGGTGAGGCGTCTTTTTCACCGGACAGGCTCTCCATATTATTACTAGTTCCTTTCGCTGCCAGGCTCAACATCTGCACCTGTACTTGGCAAGCCAGTGTATGGTGTGGGGAGGAGGGTGCTTAGTACTATTTACTCCCTCCGTGTTTCATTCGAGGATAGCACGCGGGGAGTAAGATTCTCTGTAGAGGACATTACTTGACATGTATGAAGCGGTATGTTTTTCTATTCATTCAGGAATGTAGGCTCTCGATATTTTTTTGAGTAAGGGCGTCCGTGAAGCATATCGTCTTCCTTGATCCATCTTCCCCCGCAATTTATTAATCTTTCCTGTGACACAACCAGTAATGCCTGGAAGCATTTACAATTGAAATGTTAACCCGGACTCGCCGGTGCCTCAGCTGGTAGTAACAGTTACAACCAATCATACCGTCAGCACTTGTCAGAATTACAAGGGAAAATCTCCTTTGTGGGTAGAAGTGTCATTAGTGAAACTAAATAGAACGCTACGTCCTCGCTATAGCCAGTAAAATAAAAATTAAATGTTCCCAATAATTAATCAAAGACGCATCTTCTTCATTCTCCTAGACAGAAACATCATTCGGATTTCCACGAGGTGCTTTTCGTATTTAACTAGTCGTAGAGGACTAGACTGGCATACGAGCCGAATATTAACTTTACAGGCAAGCGTATTATGAGCGTTTACATTTGAGGAATTCACGGTCTTCAGTTGCTGTTTACCGAATACTTAGTTTTCCTTGATACTGAATGAGAATTCTGAACGTTTGAAACGATGATTCCACTGACGCTGTAAGGTTTTTGTAAATGTCAATAAGTTATACAAAACTGCAACCAGCCACTTTTCTTGAATAATTGTTTTATTCCATGAACCGGTTTTCGAACCTTTTCAGGTTCATCTTCAGTTGGTTTCAGGAAGATGAACCTGAAAAGGTTCGAAAACCGGTTCATGGAATAAAACATAATTATTCAAAAAAGTGACTGGTTTCAGTTTTGTATAAATTATTTACATTCAATATACAGTCACGGTTCTAAAGTATCCGTAATGGATAAAGATAATTTGTAAGACTTTTGCCAAAATTAACAAAAAAGTGTGACACTCACTGCCGAAATGTTTCGGTTTTAATGTATTATCAGTTGATAGTTGCACACTCATGTACGCCAATAATATTTATGGAATGACCGCTTTTTCAATTTGGCATAAGTAGGCACCAAAGGATATGTTAACATGTTAATGAGCTTGATGCTCAAAAGGATAATGTCTGAAATTTTGCCAACCGTATGCGTTATGAACCCATTAACATATGAATTATACACGAAGTAGACGATAATTGTTCAGAACGTAACACAGTGGTGTAGAGGAAGTCGAGACTATCAGTTTCATATCTGGAACTTGCGGTCTATCACGTTGAGAATTAAGCTACAGTACATGCACGTCGCGCTAGGGACTCTCAATCTCTCGCCTTGTACGCGCAAACTATTAGACCTAGACAAAAATGCACTGCGCCTCCTTTGTAGGAAATTTAACGTAGTTCAATTTCGTACTGGGACACGTTTCCGTTAGAGATCGCGGTTTTCGAATTTATGCATGAAAAACTTAGAAAAGTGACCGTTATACTCAAGCCCATCCGTCACGTGTCAGTACTTTTAGTTTGCTGTTCATGGCATTGTCTCATACCACTGTACAAATATTTGTGCCTAGATGAATTATTTCCTAAATTCGACCTTTTACATCCTTCATTGACAGGGGGCACCAGCTTAATCGTGCATTTACGAATACTTAAACTGACGTTGGTGGAAATTTTATCTAACAATTTTGTGGATTCTAACAGCATAAAATAAACAATTACATAGTTGTATTCGTCAGGCCTTCTGACTACGAAACCATTGTGCTTGTAAGGGTTTAGTTTGGTTCGAATTGTCAACGTAATTAGTTTTAGTACAGCGTTTACAAAAGTAATGTTTCTTTCATTACCTTCATGGGCACGTTTAAATTAATAATGTTAACGAAATAGCTGTCTAAACCGCCGGCGTCATAGTCCACTCAATGAAGACCAAAGGAAGCAGAATATGGGAAATAATTCGTGTACTCGCAAATTTTTGTACAGTGGTAGGAGAGAGTGCCGTGAACAACGTACAAGAACCCCTTTCTTTCTTCCTTTCGTCATTTTTCTGACACCCAAAACATCCTTACCGATTGAGTGGGGAGGGGGGGGGGGGGTGAGTGAGAGGGTGTGTTTGAAGGCTACTTTTGTACTTTTTTTTAATATTGCAAAAACTGTTGTTTCCGGCGAAAACAGTTCAGTGCAAATTAAAACTTCTTTAAATTTCCTACAAAAAAAGGCCATGTTCATTTTTCTCTAGGACTAATAGTATTCACGTAGAGAGTGTGAGTGAATGAAAATATTGTGCGATGCACATGCACTTCTGCTTAGGTGGTTTTTATAGGCCAATTGCCGGCCGGAGTGGCCGTGCGGTTCTAGGCGCTACAGTCGGAATCGCGAGACCGCTACGGTCGCAGGTTCGAATCCTGCCTCGGGCATGGATGTGTGTGATGTCCTTAGGTTGGTTAGGCTTAAGTAGTTCTAAGATCTAGGGGACTGATGACCTCAGCAGTTGAGTCCCATAGTGCTCAGAGCCATTTGAACCATATAGGCCAATTTCCCTACTTGATAAACCACCAGCGTCCTGTATAATTTGTTCTTACCACTGTGGTAAGCTATAAGCAATTTTCTTTTACACCCTGTATAAACGACAAGTCGGGAATAGTCGTGATATTTAGTAAACCGCCGAATCAAGGAAAACTAATGAATGGAGACGTACATGAAACTTTTTTTAACTTTCCTCATAACCTTCATGCAGAAGATGCCACTGGGCTTTTGTGATTTCAACGTGACACAGTTTGCGCCTGCGACATTCAAGACGATTTCACTGTATGCCCTGGGCCACGATATACTGGCCATTGCGTTACTGTTTGGTGTCCATCTTTGTAACCAAGTGTGACATCGATGGGTTTCTTCGTCGGGGGTAGTGCGGCCAGCGAAATTTGCGGTATTTGCTTTGTCCGTGAAGCTGTACACCATTCTCTCGGCACGTCAGGGCGCCTACGATAGTGACGGGTTCTTGTGCAGTTTATAGTAATCGTGTCGCTCGAAATCTAGAATAGAAATTGTAAGGAAATAGTTCTATACAGCACTATAATCTTATATTCCTATTCAGTGTCTGCTCTGAACGTTTCTTTTATAGTAACAGAACAGATATTTAACAGTATCCTAATAACAGCGTACTCCTTTTCATGAGGGTTACTGCATTACTGTGTAATTTGATTTGATTGGCCCTTTCTGTAGATATACACTCCTGGAAATTGAAATAAGAACACCGTGAATTCATTGTCCCAGGAAGGGGAAACTTTATTGACACTTTCCTGGGGTCAGATACATCACATGATCACACAGACTGAACCACAGGCACATAGACACAGGCAACAGAGCATGCACAATGTCGGCACTAGTACAGTGTATATCCACCTTTCGCAGCAATGCAGGCTGCTATTCTCCCATGGAGACGATCGTAGAGATGCTGGATGTAGTCCTGTGGAACGGATTGCCATGCCATTTCCACCTGGCGCCTCAGTTGGACCAGCGTTCGTGCTGGACGTGCAGACCGCGTGAGACGACGCTTCATCCAGTCCCCAACATGCTCAATCGGGGACAGATCCGGAGATCTTGCTGGCCAGGGTAGTTGACTTACACCTTCTAGAGCACGTTGGGTGGCATGGGATACATGCGGACGTGCATTGTCCTGTTGGAACAGCAAGTTCCCTTGCCGGTCTAGGAATGGTAGAACGATGGGTACGATGACGGTTTGGATGTACCGTGCACTATTCAGTGTCCCCTCGACGATCACCAGTGGTGTACGGCCAGTGTAGGAGATCGCTCCCCACACCATGATGCCGGGTGTTGGCCCTGTGTGCCTCGGTCGTATGCAGTCCTGATTGTGGCGCTCACCTGCACGGCGCCAAACACGCATACGACCATCATTGGCACCAAGGCAGAAGCGACTCTCATCGCTGAAGACGATACGTCTCCATTCGTCCCTCCATTCACGCCTGTCGCGACACCACTGGAGGCGGGCTGCGCGATGTTGGGGCGTGAGCGGAAGACGGCCTAACGGTGTGCGGGACCGTAGCCCAGCTTCATGGAGACGGTTGCGAAAGGTCCTCGCCGATACCCCAGGAGCAACAGTGTCCCTAATTTGCTGGGAAGTGGCGGTGCGATCCCCTACGGCACTGCGTAGGATCCTACGGTCTTGGCGTGCATCCGTGCGTCGCTGCGGTCCGGTCCCAGGTCGACGGGCACGTGCACCTTCCGCCGACCACTGGCGACAACATCGATGTACTGTGGAGACCTCACGCCCCACGTGTTGAGCAATTCGGCGGTACGTCCACCCGGCCTCCCGCATGCCCACTATACGCCCTCGCTCAAAGTCCGTCAACTGCACATACGGTTCACGTCCACGCTGTCGCGGCATGCTACCAGTGTTAAAGACTGCGATGGAGCTCCGTATGCCACGGCAAACTGGCTGACACTGACGGCGGCGGTGCACAAATGCTGCGCAGCTAGCGCCATCCGACGGGCAACACCGCGGTTCCTGGTGTGTCCGCTGTGCCGTGCGTGTGATCATTGCTTGTACAGCCCTCTCGCAGTGTCCGGAGCAAGTATGGTGGGTCTGACACACCGGTGTCAATGTGTTCTTTTTTCCATTTCCAGGAGTGTAGTTCGTAATACTAGAAAGCATCTCCCTTAAGAGACATCCACGACATGCATGTAATTAGTTTTCATATCTACACAGTATAAAATAAATATTTTAGAAGCGTGAGCCATTTTGAATACAAATATTCGTAAAAATATGTGTCCATTGTCAATGATAT
>NC_060138.1:747427734-747507734 GCF_021461385.2 Schistocerca piceifrons | reverse complement strand
ACAATGCCTCAAACACTGGGCAGGCCCTTGCAAAAGAATTCTGTTTGTGGCACACATTGCCATTTATTGATAAATAACAAGAATCATGGAGAAAAGGATAATGATTCCAGTTCATGCACACAGCCAAATAATTTTTCGCCCTTTCACATTCCACGCAGTGTTAATCATTTTTTTATTTACAAATGTGGGTGTGTTAAGCTACAGCACCTTGGTTTTTTTCAAGATGCACGCTATGTTGTTGGTGTGATAATGGGAATTGACAAGTGTACATTTGCTGAAATTGTATTCATTCTGCACTCATGAGTAAACAAACAAGTGACAAAAATGTAATTAGACCGCAATATCCATTAACTGGTGTTTGCGATAATTGTGTCTGCATAAATGTTCCACTTGAACACCGAGTGTACACTTCTCGGTGACTAGCGCATCACTCGATTGCGTGAGAACAATGGACATGTGGCAAGAACGAAATAAAATTTTTTTCCTAATCATGAAGCACTATGTATTTTGTGTATTTCGCAGATACAATGAAGTGAAAGTGGAAATGAACAGAGAGTGCCAAACAAACTTCTGTACGCATAAGGGAGGGACCTTGCATTAACCTCAACCCATGTGGTCCGCAGATTGGAGGTACAGAATCTGGAAAAATGCATCTGTAGTGTATGGTGGCTCAGTTCAAACTGTGCTTGCTTTTTGCTGACCCAGGGCAGTGCATGCCACACATTGCCAGAATTTTGCCTATCAGTAGGTATGCGTGCTGTTGGATATTTGATGTAGCAAATTTGGAACGGCCGTGAGTAGCTCTAATCCGTTCACACATTTTTGCAGCACGGTTGTCACAATGAGAACCTCTACCATAAAACAAAATTTTCAAAGGACTCACAGGTTTGCATTTTTCCTGGACATTTAAACAAATTTTCTAAGGTTAGCAACTGCAGCAGCTAAATGTTATATGAGGTCTATTCGAAAAGCAAGGCCAGTTTGATGTGATGCACCAGAGAAGCTGAAAAATATGGAGTCTTTGTATGTTCATAAATATCTCACATGGAGACAACACAAGATTCATTACTCTATTCTTTGCTTCTTTTGTTTCATTCACCATTAGCATTTGTAACTGTGGTGGTGACAAATATTTTGTGAAATATATATATATCTAAAAACAAAGATGATGTGACTTACCAAACGAAAGCATTGGTATGTTGATAGACACACAAGTAAACACAAACACACACACACAAAATTCAAGCTTTCGCAACCCACGGTTGCTTCATCAGGAGAGAGGGAAGGAGGGGAAAGACAAAAGGATGTGGGTTTTAAGGGAGAGGGTAAGGAGTCATTCCAATCCCGGGAGCGGAAAGACTTACCTTAGGGGTAAAAAAGGACAGGTATACACTTGCGCGCACACACACATATCCATCCGCACATATACAGACACAAGCAGACATTTGTAAAGGCAAAGAGTTTGGGCGGAGATGTCAGTCGAGGCGGAAGTACAGAGGCAAAGATGTTGTTGAATGACAGATGAGGTATGAGCGGCAGTAACTTGAAATTAGCGGAGGTTGAGGCCTGGTGGGTAACGGGAAGAGAGGATATACCGAAGTGCAAGTTCCCATCTCCGGAGTTCTGATAGGTTGGTGTTAGTGGGAAGTATCCTGATAACACGGACAGTGTAACACTGTGCCAAGATGTGCTGGCCGTGCATCAAGGCATGTTTCGCCACAGGGTGATCCTCATTACCAACAAACACTGTCTGCCTGTGTCCATTCGTGCGAATGGACAGTTTGTTGCTGGTCATTCCCACGTAGAAAGCTTCACAGTGCAGGCAGGTCAGTTGGTAAATCACGTGGGTGCTTTCACACGTGGCTCTGCCTTTGATCGTGTACACCTTCCGGGTTACAGGACTGGAGTAGGTGGTGGTGGGAGGGTGCATGGGGGCAGGGTTTACACCGGGGGCGGTTACAGGGGTAGGAGCCAGAGGGTAGGGAAGGTGGTTTGGGGATTTCATAGGGATGAACCAAGAGGTTACGAAGGTTAGGTGGACGGCGGAAAGACACTCTTGGTGGAGTGGGGAGGATTTCATGAAGGATGGATCTCATTTCAGGGCATAATTTGAGGAAGTCGTATCCCTGCTGGAGAGCCACATTCAGAGTCTGATCCAGTCCCAGAAAGTATCTTGTCACAAGTGGGGCACTTTTGGGGTTCTTCTGTGGGAGGTTCTGGGTTTGAGGGGATGAGGAAGTGGCTCTGGTTATTTGCTTCTGTACCAGGTTGGGAGGGTAGTTGCGGGATGCGAAATCTGTTTTCAGGTTGTTGGTGTAATGGTTCAGGAATTCCGGACTGGAGCAGATTCGTTTGCCACGAAGACCTAGGCTGTAGGGAAGGGACTGTTTGATATGGAATGGGTGGCAGCTGTCATAATGAAGGTACTGTTGCTTGTTGGTGGGTTTGATGTGGACGGAACCTGTCCCATGCACCCTCCCACCACCACCTACTCCAGTCCTGTAACCCGGAAGGTGTACACAATCAAAGGCAGAGCCACGTGTGAAAGCACCCACGTGATTTACCAACTGACCTGCCTACACTGTGAAGCTTTCTACATGGGAATGACCAGCAACAAACTGTCCATTCGCATGAATGGACACAGGCAGACAGTGTTTGTTGGTAATGAGGATCACCCTGTGGCTAAACATGCTTTAGTGCACGGTCAGCACATCTTGGCACAGTGTTACACCGTCTGCGTTATCTGGATACTTCCCACTAACACCAACCTATCAGAACTCCGGAGATGGGAACTTGCCCTTCAGTATATCCTCTCTTCCCGTTACCCACCAGGCCTCAACCTCCGCTAATTTCAAGTTGCCACCGCTCATACCTCACCTGTCATTCAACAACATCTTTGCCTCTGTACTTCCGCCTTGACTGACATCTCTGCCCAAACTCTTTGCCTTTACAAATGTCTGCTTGTGTCCGTATATGTGCAGATGGATATGTGTGTGTGTGTGTGTGAGCGCGCGCGAGTGTATACGTGTCCTTTTTTCCGCCCTAAGGTAAGTGTTTCCGCTCCCGGGATTGGAATGACTCCTTACCCTCTCCCTTAAAATCCACATCCTTTCGTCTTTCCCCTCCTTCCCTCTTTCCTGATGAAACAACCATGGGTTGCGAAAGCTTGAATTTTGTTTGTGTGTTTGTGTTTACTTGTGTGTCTACCAACATACCAATGCTTTCGTTTGGTAAGTCACATCATCTTTGTTTTTAGATGTATTTTTCCCACATGGAATGTTTCCCTCTTTATAAACATCAGAAAAATGACATAAAATGTTCTTCTAACAACTGAAAAGAAATTGCATGTTATAGATAAGTTAGAAAATGGTGAACCTACAGCAAAACTTTCTGTGGGTTATGAGACAGGCTTACAAACAGTGAGAGATTACAGAAAAATAAAAAGCTGTAATATTTTCCAATTTAAGTTAACAGCTAGCATAAGTGGCTGAAAACTTCAACTTACAGAAAACTAGATGAAGCAATAACATGGTTACAGCAGAAAGACAATGCAAGCTTTCACTGACAGTAATTACTTCAATTAAAATTTACAAATTTAAAGGTTATGGTCACTATACAAAACTATTTCCTGATATTTCTCCCCCCTCCCCCCTCCAATGTGTAAGAAATGTTCAGAGATCAAGCACTTTATATCTGAAGAGGTTTCCCCAGCTGGAGATGAAACATCAGGAAATAGTTTTGTATGCTGACTACTACCTTCCAGCATGGAAGTTCAAACTGAAAAGCAGGAGGAGTTCCCGTAACATGTCCGATATTAATACAGGAAGTGGGATGGTTTGCAGAAACTCTGAAGAAAGAAGGTAAATTTGATATTTCATTAGGATGACTGACTTGATTTACACATCAGTATGAGATTCAAGAAATTGCCGTTCAACGCTAGAAATTTAATTCTTACAAAGATACAGATATTGCAATTTGTGAGAAATTCTTCAGTTATACAGCACAGTTTTCTCCCTGAAAGAGTTTACAACACTGACAAAATTGGACTGTATTGTGACTCTACAAACTCCATCCTCTCTGGCTGAAGCACATGCTACTGGACGTATAGCCTGGGGAAGAAAGGGTAACAGTTTATTCTGCACACTTTCTTCAGGCAAAAACAAACTGAAGTCATTCATTATTTAAAAAAACATGTACGTTCAAAGGACTAATGAACTTACCACTTCAGTACATACATTAGAAAGGGGCCTCATAGCATAGTACGATGTTCAGAGACTGCTTCTATTCTAAGTTTGGTCATGTTGTACATATGTGTTTGGAAGAGAATTGTTTACATGAAAGTGTATTCTTTTACTAGACAAAGCAGCTAGTCATCCTGCAGAAGATGTTTCCGATTATGGAATGATCTCTGATAAGTACCTTCTACTGTGTGTTACGATCAGCTAATAGACAAAGGTGGTGTCATCAGAGCTGTGAAACATTGTTCATCAAATCTCATGTAATAGTTTGCACAAAAAAGTTCAGACACAATTAGTTTATGGAAACTCCACAATAGTGCTCAATGCAATTCATGGTAATTGCAACATCTGGGACAACTTTAATACAGTAAAACTTACTCAAATCAGCATATGTACAATTCAGAAACCTGCCCAAACCACACAAGTACTTCAGTCTCTATGCATTCAGTGCACTTTTATATGCTGATTTTATGTATAAAGCAGAACATGCCTAATGCAGAAACGGAAAGCAAATCTTAGAACATACTTAATAATTCACTGTATAATGCAGAAAAGACCCTATACAATACTACTGTATACAGTTTATTAGTTATTGATGACTACAAGGATGTTACTTTTAATATCTCTGTTAAGCGGCACAAAACCAAAAAAGAGGACCAGGGCAGCACGGTGCTGCTGGTGTGGACCTAAAACCATGCTGCTCTGTGCAACAAGGAATAACTTACGCTCATTGTAGGTACAGTACATCAAAGGAAATGGTTTGTTCATCAGCGCTCTGTTTGTCAGCTTTCTCATTTTCCTCATTATTGACACATGCCGGCACAAAGAGGAACGTTGTTGCGCATCTACCAACACTGCGCAATGAAAGAGGTGGGTATTGTTCCGTTAAACAATGATTTTGCCCGGCAAGGTCATTATTTTCTGCCAGTTTCAGTTGCCTAGTAGCACTTTAAGAGATACAATAACATGATGTCGAATAAATGGTATGTGTCATTAACAGTTAACAAAAAGATTAATGTAATTGTGGCGAGTCAGAAAGAAAAATTCTCTGTGCACAAAATTATGTTGTGTTTCAAATGCATAAAACACAAATTTATGAAACTTTAAGAAACATGGATAAGGTTCTGGATGAAATGGAACGGACAAACGAGAAGAAAGGCGAAGGAGACTGGAAATGAAGAAATAGTGTGGGAATGGTTCGTAAGTACATGGGCAAAAAACTTACCTTTATCTGGACCCATGTTGCAGAGTGAAAGTCGCTAAAGGGCTTGGAATTATGGACTTCAAGGCATCCACAGGATGGCTGGACAGTTTCAAAGCACACAATATCATGTGGAATGAATAATGTGGGGGAGCTAAGAATGTGCAGGAAAGTATAGACACAGAATGGAAGACAATAAGTCCAACATAATTGTGAATTATGACACAAAAGACATGTTCAATGCTGATGAAATGGGGCTGTTTTATCGCGCTCTGCCTTCAAAATCACTAACAATTCGAGGTGAAAAGTTCACCGGTGGAAAAGAGTCCAAGGAAAGACTCACTGTGTAGAAACACGTTAGCTGCAATGGAGAAGCCCCTGGTGATTGGAAAGGCAGCAAAACTGCGTTGTTTCAAAAACATTTACATCAGTAAGCTTCCAGTCACATGGTGAAGCAATACAGAGGCATGGTCTTACGGATGAATGGCTGGGCTCTTTGTTTGCCAAAAAGAAAAAATTAAATCACCAAGTTCTCCTTTTCCTAGACAATGCAACCTGCCACCTGATAGTAACATCAGAAAATGCAAAATTGGCTTGGTTCTCTCCACATTCAACCAGCCTCACACAACCTATGACCTGAGGGTTATTTACACATTCAAGTGTCATTATAGGCAATTACTGATGCAATCTCTTATTCTTACTGTTGAAGAAGCCGAAAATGTGTTTGCTCTTGCATGGTCAGTTTCTGTCTTGGATGCAGTAAATTGGATTGGTTTGGCAGTAAAGAGCAAGACACTTCTGAGGCCATCGAAGTTCCAGAAAATGCAGCCACAATTGCTGAATTAATGAAAATGCAAAACGTTTCATGTAGTGCAGATGATTACATTCAAAGTGATGACTTTCTGTCAACTCACTCCACTTTCACCTCAGCAACAGATTTAATAGAAATCCGCAACACAAAAGATAATGAAGAAGAAACAAAGGAAGAAGATGAGGAGCAAAATGATGTTCCTAGAAAAACTAATACGCCTGAAGAAGCCATTGCATGCATAAACGATGTTATGACAATTTGCATAACGCACAAATTCTCCCAACTTGTTGAAAATATTGTATGGTGCAAAAAATTGCCTAGAAAAAACAATTTTAAACAGGAAATTAAAACAAGTTTCCCTCACTGATATGTGGCAAAAAATGTAAAATGTAAAGCAAATAGCAAATAAACATGGGAATAGTATGTATGTACATACAATAATAAATGAATTCAAAGTTCAAGTAAAAATATAGAAATGCCATGTTATTTATCAATTACTAATAGTCCAGTATTCTACCGTCCAATATACAGTAAATGAACATATACTATGCTGGAGTGAAGGTACATAAATACAATACATACATAATTAAAAATTTTTACTGTACTTTTGTGCATGATACTCGACAAATTTTACATAGCCCAAAACTCACGTTTTGTGTAATCCGGAAACTTGTCCAATTTGTAAAATTATTTTAGGCCCAGGCAACTCCATTTTGAGCAAGTTTTACTGTATTACAATAGTTCATTCATCGAAGAAAATTGCAACAGCCTCTGCCGAAATTGACACTGAAGCTTACTGTAATCAAGAAAGTGGTACTACTACTTGTCCAACCATCTTGTGAAACAAATTTCTAGTTGTTAAGGCATATTTGTAGATAGTGAAAACATCTGCGACGGTGTTATAAAGTGATACCTACAAACAGAGAGCTGCTAATGATGCAGATATACAGTTTGTTCTTTAGAGAAGGAGTGAAAGCAAGGCAACTGAGGAACCCATTTATAGGCATTTCGCAGCACTGAAATGTAACTATCTGTTATCAGAGTATGAAACTCAAGATTTGTTTGACTATACTGATGTTTTCACTCTATGGAAAATGATAATTGTCATCAGGAAAAACGTGAATGAAAAACAGAAACAGATAAAAATTAGACAATAACTTCCTGAAAGTTAACTGAAAGCATGGGACACAAAATACAGCATATCTTAAGTGTAGTTGGATAACCAGGAACTTTGCGCAATACATATTCATACTTGTCTACAGAATGAACTGCAAATAATGTGGAGCTTCACTATTCATCAAAATCAACTAGCTCTTCTATTTGAACAGCACCAACTATATACAAAAATTTTATGAGTGACTGGAGAGCTATCACAATGCAGAAAATGGCACTACAACTTTGCATACCATTTTCAAAAGATGCTAACGTACCTGAACATTTTATTTAATGTCTGTTGCCCCACCATATGTTGTAGCATTATAGAAATTTGTGCAGTGGCACGCTCCACAGCTGATACACAGTCAGCACTAGAGGTAGCTAAGGCATCGCTAACAACTCTATAGTATTCTGAAACAAACGTGTTAGAATTTAGGTTTTACATTAATTTTTAACATGAAACAAGGAAATCTTAATTAAAAACTCCAGATACTGCAAAATGAAAAATCACCACACTGTTTAAAATTGACAATTTTAAAGTGATAGCCAGTCTTAAAAATAACATCTGCGAAATCGCTATTGGCTTATACTCTTTTAGAATCATATACCATACCTCTCATCCAATACTCATCCTTTTCTAACTATTGACACTAAGAAAAATAGCAACTTATGTCTCAGAAGAAGGAAAAACTGATGAGTCCAAGGCCTCGTACAAACAGTTACAAGATACAATAAAAATCAGATTTTACTTATGGGAGATCACAATGAAAGACTTGCAAATATACCAATTCCAAAAATAGCTGGCACATTTGGAGAATACATATGCAATCAAAAAAGAAAAATAGTCAGATTTTGCTACTTTTTATCATTTAAAAATAACGAATAGTTTCTTTAGGAGGAAAGAAATACACAAATTTTCCTGGTCAGCAAGAGTATATAGACTATTATATAATAATAAAAGAGGGATTTCCTGGACAGGTTTCAGATACCAGAGTTTATTGAGGAGTGAACATTGAATCAGATCACTTCTTATTGGTGTCAATATCTGACATCTATGCAAAACAGAGATAATTGGAGAAAACACTTAAGGATCAAAGAAAACAATTAAGAATCAAAAAGAATAATAGGTTCTTCAAGTTTACCTTTTAGAAGATACCAGCACATGAGATCTCTATCAAAAATTGTTGACAAGAAACTATCAAATTCAGAAACAGTAGAAGACGAACGAAGAATGGAAAAACTTAAAAAAGGCCTATCAAATATAGATAACTAGGTTCTGGGGAAGAAAAGGAACTACAGGAAACATGGAGGAGTGAGGATTTGAATGACAGACAGAAAAAGCAATTATAGAACAACAAGAAATTTTCAAGATCTACATATATAATCCCACTAATGAAAAATATACTTAATATAAAGAGAAGAGTAATAATGAGAAATGCATAACTCGGAGAGTGCATGCAGAATGATGGGAACACTTTACTGGTAATATACAGCTTGATTTACATGGTACACAAACTATTGCTTATAAAGTGATGAAACTATTCAACAGACAAGATAATGATAATATATAAGTTAATAATATAGGAGAGAATGAATGGATAGTTCATTATAAAAGTTTATGGTATGATGATACCTGAACTAAATGATGCCAAAGCTGTGGACAATATTGATATGAGAGGAACGACGGACACTATAAAATCTATGAAAAATAGGAATGCCACTGGTTCACATGGTATTAATAGGGACTTTGGAAGTGTGGATGGTTATTCCTGGACCAATAGTTATTAGATATTGGGGAAATAAGGGAAGTACCAAAAGGATGGCTGAGAGTTAAAGTAATATCTATCTTTCAAAAGGACGACAGAATTAAATAAAGTAACTATCACAGTATAAGCCTCCTGGATTCAGCCTATAAATTATATGCCAAAATCCTGAAAGCAAGACTTAAAAATATCATA
Organism: Schistocerca piceifrons; assembly: GCF_021461385.2. Lineage (NCBI taxonomy): Eukaryota > Metazoa > Arthropoda > Insecta > Orthoptera > Acrididae > Schistocerca > Schistocerca piceifrons. The sequence goes on along the minus strand of NC_060138.1, from coordinate 747,498,371 downwards.
GAAAAATTAATATCTGAAGAACAATCAGGCTTCATAAAAGTTATAGAAAAGGGACGAGAGTTCAATTGGGAAACCCATCTCTCTTCTATGGATTTCGAGAAAGCTTTCGATAATGTGAATAGGTAAATTCTATGGAACGTCATGGCTGAATGAGGTTATGCATCTCACCTTATAAATGCTATTAAGTGCTAATACACAAACAATGAAATTGTTATAGATATGTGAAATATAACAACAAAACCAATGAACACAAACAAAGCAGTACAACAAGGATGCTCTATTTCTCAAAGTATATGAAGTTATAAGCAATGGAAAATGCTGAACATAAATGGAGTGCTTTTAGATCATAACACTAGATTCATGTAATTTTATATGCATATGACATTACTCTGATTACAGAGAACAAATATGACCTTCTAATGGGAATCCATAAGTTGCAGAAGATAGCCTCAAATCACAATCTAACAATGTGAGTAGATAAAATGAAAGTGGCGGCATTTCAGGGCAGATAATCAGTAAGATCTAAAACAATCTTGAGTAATAAAATCTTGGAGCAAGTTAAACATTTTAAGTACCTAGGATGCGACATCACTTACAAATATAACCATGATGTGGGTCACAAATTAAATATAGCAGTACCAATACATATGTACTTATGGAAGTGGGCAACAACAAGACACCAACACAGTAGAAAACAGGCTCAAGAAATGAGACTTCTATGAAGAGTGGAAGGATGCAATGTACTTATGGAAGTGGGCAACAACAAGACACCAACACAGTAGAAAAAAGGCTCAAGAAATGAGACTTTTATGAAGAGTGGAAGGATGCAATGAGATGGGTATCGTAAACAGAAAATTTGGTTAATACCTGAAGTGAAGGAAATGAAGAAGATGAAGAAGAAATTTGATCAACAGTTATCAGAACTAAGAGATGAATCAATTTTACAGCAAGATATATTTTTATTCTCTCTCTCTCTCTCTCTCTCTCTCTCTCTCTTTCCCTCTTGTGTGTAAAACAAGAAAATGGTAATGGAGCAAAAGTAATTACAAATTTATTTTCAGCAAGTCCATATTTAGGAAGAGATTTACTTCACTGAATTTAAGGATGATTTGCCAAAGATGATGAAACATTAAATCAACTTTTACATTCACCATGGTTGCAATTCATTTATTCTTTTTATACCAAACAAGATCAAATAACTCCTTAAGTACTACATGGAGATATTGCAAAATTTTGATTCCATTCTTATTTTACATTAAGGACTCATTTACATTTGTATTAATAACAGCATTATTTTCAATGCAATAGGGTCCGCAGCTGGGACGAATTTTTTGAATGATTTCTTGAAGCCTTCAGCTGCCATTTTCTTTATTTCCTGTATGATTGTACAATTTTGACCTTAGGCCATTTTCAAGTATTTTATGGATACTTGAAAATGGCCTAAAGCCGAAATTGTACAATCAAAGAGGAAATAGTGAAAATGGCAGCTGAAGGCTTCAAGAAATCATTCAAAAAAGAAACATCATTATTAATTAAAATATGATTGTTGTTGTTGTGGTCTTCAGTCCAGAGACTGGTTTGATGCAGCTCTCCATGCTACTCTATCCTGTGCAAGCTTCTTCATCTCCCAGTACTTACTGCAACCTACATCATTCTGAATCTGCTTAGTGTATTCATCTCTTGGTCTCCCTCTACGATTTTTACCCTTCATGCTTCCCTCCACCACTAAATTGGTGATCCCTTGATGCCACAGAACATGTCCTACTAGTCTAGTCAAGTTGCGCCACAAATTTCTCTTCTCCCCGATTCTATTCAGTACCTCTTCGTAACATGATTAACTGTTACTTATTTTCTAGGAGAGCCACATAATTTTGTGCCAGCAAATTTCTTGTAACTCCAGTTGATATTCAACCAGAACAATACAACTTACTTGCTGATGCTATTTTACAATCAATTCCAAATAAGTTAGGTGGTGTTATTGCTTTATTTTTATCAATCAGAATTCTAATAATTATACAATTTTACAATAAATCACCTTGCAAGGTATTCAATTTTATCTTATTAACCAAATGTTATTTTCAATCATCGTTGTAGTGCTACAACTAATAACATGGGCCAGAAAGTGACCGGTTGAAGAACCTTATATTGTAACAGGGCACATTATAACAATCATTTATTTTATTTATTTCCTTAGTGGTGTTCATGTAACAAATTCTTAAGATAAATTAATGAGGAATAGATTGTAAATAAGTTAATTACCTTAAGAAAAGCATACATTTTGCAAACATGAAACTACAAATTTGAGTCTTCTATTAACTTTTTAATGCTTGAAAATGTTTCCCTAAATAAAACAATGGAAAATCCAGGATGGAATGTAACAGTATTATGAAAAGGGAAGTTGCCACTCACCACACAGTGGAAATGCTGAGTTGTGGATAGGCACGACATAAAGAATGTCACAAATAAAGCTTTTGGCCAGTAGGGCCTTCGTCAAAAACAGACTCCCCCCCCCACACACACACACACAACTTACAAACATAGGACCGCAGTCATGTGTTTGTGAGTTACATTAGCACGTGCGAGAGAGAGAGAGAGAGAGAGAGAGAGAGAGAGAGAGAGAGAGAGAGAGAGAGAGTGTGTGTGTGTGTGTGTGTGTGTGTGTGTGTGTGTGTGTGTGTGTGTGTGTGTTTGTGTGTGTGTGTGTGTGTGCACCATACTCGCTGAAAGCTTTATTTGTGACAGTCTTTTTGTTGTGCCTATCTATGACTCAGCATATCCCTAAACAAATGTAATCAATAAAACCTTCAAACCAACAAAGAAAATAAAAAAGTTAACAACAAAGGTAAAAATTCCTTCAAGCTAAGTACATTAATTTATCATAACAAAACTGAGATGAACTTCCTTGAACTAAAAGAGAAGCAAAAGATACAAAAGAATAAAAAATCAATACCTAAAAATTCAAAATCAAAAGTATATTTATAAATACAATTTTAGTCTAATCTGCCAAAAAAATTAAAGAAAAACACCTGCATCATATTCAGTATTAAATCCTGACACTAATTTTGATTCCACTTCAACTAATTCACAAGGAATACAAATAGTTTCACCTGAACGTGAAGCAAAGAAAGCTAAAGCAAAATGAAAAGAAATAACAATAAATCAACAATAAACCTGACAATTTATAAAATCAACTGTATTACAAATACCAATTAAAATAATTAAAGACAATGAAATCAAACTAATCTGACTACATATGAAAGAGTTTGAGCAACAGAATGTAAAGAACGTAATAAAGCATAATTTAAATTTGATGATCAACCAGCAGTTTTTACAGTATAAACACCTAATCTAATAGACCATTAAAAAAATATAGATAAAAAACCATAAGATAATGAATACATATAACAAAAATAAAGAAAAAATTACCCAAAAACCTGCAGAAATTATCAAATTATAAAGAGCAGAAAAATAATAAAGTAAATAATTTGACATAATACGAACAGGTTCCTCCTTACAAATTAATGTAGTTGTATCACTAAAATGTTTAGGAATATCAACAAACCTTACCTTACCACGATCCTTTCAAATCTGAATACAACTTCAAACCTTTCATTCTAACAATGTTAAACAGCTACAGTAATTAAAACACAAATAACTAAAACAATAAAATTTATAATAAATATAAACAAATCATAAAATATCAATACAATTCGTAGACCTACATAAATGAATTCTTAATTCAATGTGTTACTTTTTAAAATTATTAATTAATTTTAATCAACAATGTAAAATTACCCTACCCACATATTCAATTCATATTAACGTGTATACATACAACTTGGGACAGAAACTGATCTGGCTCACACTGGTCTTAACTCAAAAGTACGTCAGAAATTAACAGTTAAACACACCTAATTACTGTGCTCTTGTACCAACAATTTTTCTTAATCCGATGCTTATGTCAAAATCTCCTTCACTGATAAGAGCTCTTGAAAACAATTATGCTGCTATTGGCATAGTAAATTACTCTTATCAATCTAAATTATTTTCTATATATTAAAAACAGAGATTCTATGACTTACCAAATGGGAAAGGGCTGGTAGATAGGCACAATAAAAAAACACACAAACACACACACAAAATGAGCTTTTGCAACCCCCGGAGAAAGAGAGGGAAAGATGAAAGGATATGGGTTTTAAGGGAGAGGGTAAGTCTTTCCGCTCCCGGGATTGGAATGACTCCTTACCCTCTCCCTTAAAACCCATCTTTCCCTCTCCTTCCCTCTTTCCTGACGAAGCAACCGGGGGTTGCGAAAGCTCATTTTGTGTGTGTGTTTGTGTGTTTTTTATTGTGCCTATCTACCAGCACTTTCCCATTTGGTGAGTCATAGAATCTCTGTTTTTAATATATTTTTCCCATGTGGAATGTTTCTTTCTATTTTATTTAAATTATTTTCCATTAATTATTAATTAATATTAATTGTTAAATAGTGAAGAGAGCAGTTATTCTTCATAAGGCCCCAACAAACATTATCATTAAGTATAGAATACTAAAAAAAAAACTATGTAAAAATAAAATGTCAAGCCCTATACAGTTTTCTCAATCTACAGGAAAATTTAGGTGTTTTATCTCAAAAGTTAAATTCTAAAATTTATTATTAGACAGTTTCTCAACAACCCAATCATTCCAGACCCTAATTAAGAAACTAATAATTATGTTACCTTTGTACAGTGTAAATATAATGGCTCTAAATCTTCGTCAGTGAGCAGGCCAGACCTCAAAATATTATCAAGAGAACATATTTCTCACAAACAGGTGAAAATCAAATTTGCCTAGTTACTTACAATATATTAACAATAATCCTATTGTAAACAAAATAAATATACCAATTTCATCATTATCACAAAAATTAAGAAATCAAATTTAGCATTAAAATAAATACCTAAAGTAATTATAAAACCAAATTTAAATATGATGAATTACAATGTGATCTTAAAGGTGGCATGTTTAAAATTTACTATTATATTCAAAGTTAATTAAATTATAAGTTAGCTTTAGACATTACATCCTACAGAATAAATTTCTGCCTAAAGAAAATAAATTTTGTCCTTAAAAAATTACATACCTTAGAAAACCATTAACAATTCATTTCTACTCAATAACTATAATTAATTGTAAATTGATTTTATCCACGGTAAGTAAATAAATACTAAAATTTTTATAAACACTGATACACAAGGTAGAATAAATAATATTTACTTTAATGAACTATAATATTTCATAATCAACTTACACATAACAAAAATAAACTGTAATATAAAAGAAACAAGTACACAAAATTAATTGTTGTTGTTGTTGTTGTTGTGGTCTTCAGTCCTGAGACTGGTTTGATGCAGCTCTCCACGCTACTCTATCCCGTGCAAGCTTCTTCATCTGCCAGTAACTACTGTAGCCTACATCCTTCTGAATCTGCTTAGTGTATTCATCTCTTGGTCTCCCTCTACGATTTTTACCCTCCACACTGCCCTCCAGTACTAAACTGGTGATCCCTTGATGCCTCAGAACATGTCCTACCAACCGAACACTTCTTCTAGTCAAGTTGTGTCACAAACTCCTCTTCTCCCCAATTCTATTCAATACCTCATAATTAGTTATGTGATCTACCCATCTAATCTTCAGCATTCTTCTGTAGCACTACATTTCTAAAGCTTCTGTTCTCTTCTTGTCCAAACTATTTATCGTCCATGTTTCACTTCCATACAGGGCTACACTCCATACAAATACTTTCAGAAACGACTTCCTGACACTTAAATCAATACTCGATGTTAACAAATTTCTCTTCTTCAGAAATGCTTTCCTTGCCATTGCCAGTCTACATTTTATATCCTCTCTACTTCGACCATCATCAGTTATTTTGCTCTCCAAATAGCAAAACTCCTTTACTACTTTAAGTGTCTCATTTCCTAATCTAATTCCCTCAGCATCACCCGACTTAATTCGACTACATTCCATTATCCTCATTTTGGTTTTGTTGATGTTCCTCTTATACCCTCCTTTCAAGACACTGTCCATTCTGTTCAACTGCTCTTCCAAGTCCTTTGCTGTCTCTGACAGAATTACAATGTCTTTAGCAAACCTCAAAGTTTTTATTTCTTCTCAACGGATTTTAATACCTACTCCGAATTTTTCTTTTGTTTCCTTTACTGCTTGCTCAATATACAGAATGAATAGCATCGGGGAGAGGCTACAACCATGTCTCACTCCCTTCCCAATCACTGCTTCCCTTTCATGTCCCTTATACCTGCCATCTGATGTCTGTACAAATTGTAAATAGCCTTTTGCTCCCTGTAATTTACCCCTGCCACCTTCAGAATTTGAAAGAGAGTATTCCAGTCAACATTGTCAAAAGCTTTCTCTAAGTCTACAAATGCTAGAAACGTAGGCTTGCCTTTTTTTTAATCTATTTTCTAAGACAAGTCGTAGGGTCACATGTTCCAACACTTCTACTGAATCCAAACTGATCTTCCCCGAGGTCGGCTTCTACTAGTTTTTCCATTCGTATGTAAAGAATTCACGTTAGTACTTTGCAGCTGTGACTTATTAAACTGATAGTTCAGTAATTTTCACATCTGTCAACACCTGCTTTCTTTGGGATTGGAATTATTATATTCTTCTTGAAGTCTGAGGGAATTTCGCCTGTCTCATACATCTTGCTCACCAGATGGCAGAGTTTTGTCAGGACTGGCTCTCCCAAGGCTGTCAGTAGTTCTAATGGAATGTTGTCTACTCCCGGGGCCTTGTTTCGACTTAGGTCTTTCAGTGCTCTGCCAAACTCTTCACGCAGTATCATATCTCAGCAGCCAGAGAAACTGTGGTTTTTGTGTGTGTGTGTGTGTGTGTGTGTGTGTGTGTGTGTGTGTGTGTGTGTGTGTGTGTGTGTGTGTGCGCATGTGTTTTACTCCAATGAAGACCTTTCTGGCTGAAAGCTTACTCTTTTGACAGTCGTTTTGTTGTGCCTGTCTGTGACGTGACATCTCTGCTATACTGTGAGTAGCGACTACCCTTTTCTACTACTGTTATTATTCCATCCTGGGATTTTCCATTGTTTGACTTAAAATAGCAGTGATCTTAGTTTTTTTTTATTTTAACCGAATCACAGAGCGTTAATTTTTTTTGATTTCACGTTATAAATTCATAATTTAACTCCAATATTATACATAATTGCTTTAATCAATAATATTCACTGGTATTGGTAGCACAACTGTAGCTGCTAGCACCAATTATGTTGATATTAAATCAACTGCTAATTCCAAGATTAACAAATAATTAAATCTAATCATTGTAAAAAAGAATATTTACTATAACACATCTTGCATATCTTGCATATAACAGAGAGAAAAGGTGAATGAAACTTTTGGATAATTTGATAGTTTCTTAATAGTTAAACATAATTAATTTACAGTACCAGATACATATTAAAAAAGGATCTTAAAGAAACAAAAAAATTCAGAACAGAATCTCCTTATGACCATAACAGGGACAGGTCTTGCATCTAGGTCTATTACAGGGGTATGAGCAATGAGGTAAGGGATTGGGAGCAGGGGTTATGTAAGGAAGGACGCATATATTTTCGTCTTCCGCTATTGTCGTTTCCTCAGATTTCATTTCATTTTATCCCCTTGCGCATCCATTCTGTCCTTTCCATATTTTTCACACTTATTTGGGTGTATTTTTGCATAATTTTTCAGACGTAATTCTCCTTTATTACATAATTTTTCATATTTTTTGCACCACCATGGATCCTTGCGACCTCTATCTGTGTCCATACTGTTCCTGCGTTGCTGCCTGGCTCATGAAATCCCCCTTAATGGCCTTACCACCAAATTACTCATCTCTGGTTGCCACCCCTCCTTCCACAATGACCTCCACCTGTTCAGATACCACCAATTCTTAGCCCTCACCAACATAGTCCTGTGAAACCATATCAACCAATCCCAATCCTCCTTGTAGTACCTTCTCTCCTTCTGCAAAATTCTCTTGCTATGTAATTCCAATTTCCTGGAACTCATAACAGACATAGAAACTCTTGCCCTGCAGGAACTTGAGCAACATGCACAACACCACCTCAAAAAGCTCTCCATCCTGCTCACTTCCTATTCCTACCTCAGAGTACCACTGTCCACCACCTCTACAACCACCTCCAAACCTCCCCCACATCCCCACATAGCTGAAAAACCCTGTCTCACAGACCTATTACACTTATCCCACCCTCCAAAACTCCCTCCCACCACCCCACAGAACCCATAACCTAAACAGACCCGCACACAGTCATGAATCTTTCCTCCTGAAGCCTTAGTCCACAAAATATCAGCCCTTTCCAAAGGCCTCACCTTTTGCCCCACTCCCAAATTCAATCATGCAGGACTAGTTAAAGACCTTATCTCCTTTTCCCAGACCCTACAGTGGAAACACTTTTTCCTCACCAACCCGGCCAATCAGACTCAACCAAAGACCAATATTGAACCTTGTCTAACTCGGTTCACTGCTCCATCCAACCGTGATCCGCCCCCACTGCCTCCAAACCACCCCCTATTAGCTTTCCATAATTTCTTAACCTCGAACCTTGCTTCACCATAATTCCCCAAATCCCTCAACATGCAAACTAACCTTACATCTGCAAAAAGAACTGCAGTCCACAGTCTAAAAACTGATCCTGACCTTATAATCCTACCTGCACTCAAAGGCTCCACCACTGTTGTTTTGAACCGCAAGGATTTCATGGCAGAAGGACTCCATCAGCTGTCAGGTATTTCCACCTACAAACCTTGCCACAGTGACCCCATTCCAGTAATCCAGCAGGATTTCCAGTCACTACTCAAATCCTTAAGCCCATCCCAGAGCCTCTCCCCAGAGTCCATCTCTCTCCTTACTCCCCGCATTCCCACCTTCTACATGCATCCTAAAATCCATAAACCCATCCACCCAGGATGCCTCATTGTGGCCGGTTACTGTGCCCCCATTGAGAGAATCTCCGCTCTCGTAGACCAACACCTTCAACCCATTATCCAGATCCGGTCCTCCTATATAAAAGATACCAACCATTCCCTCCACTGACTCTCCAAAGTTCCTGTCCCTTTACCACATGGTGCCCTACTCGACACTATTGATGCCACCTCCCTGTACACTAACATTCCTAATGCCCATGGCCTTACTGCTATCTAACACTACCTTTCCAGATGCCCTATGGATTCCAAACCAACAACCTCCTTCCTAGTCGCCATGACCAACTATATTCTCACCTACAATTAGTTCTCCTTTGAAGGTATTACCTACAAACAAATCCAGGGTATGGCTATGGCACCCGCATGGCACCATCCAATGCCAACCTATTCATGGGCCCTCTAGAGGAATCCTTCCTAAAAACCCAGAATCCCAAACCCCTCACCTGGTTCAGATTCACTGAGGACATCTTTGCTATCTGGATTGGAGGTGAGGACACCCTATTCACATTCCTCCAGAACCTCAACAACTTCTCCCCCATTTGATTCACCTGGTCCTACTCAACCCAACAAGCCACCTTCCTAGATGTTGACCTCCACCTCAGAGATGGCTACCTCAGTACCTCCGTCCATATCAAGCCTAATAACCACCAGCAATACCTCCACTTCAACTCCTGCCACCCATTCCATACCAAGAAGCCCCTTCCGTACATACTAGCCATCTGTGGTTGTCGCAACTGCAGTGATGAGCAGTCGCTCTCAGAATATACTGAGGGTCTCACTGATGCCTTCACTGACCATAATTATCCTTCCAACCTTGTACAAAAATAAATTTCCCGTGTCTTATCTTTCCAGTTTCCCACGACCTCCCGAAGTCCCACAGTGTGGCCACAGAGAAGCATTCCACTTGTAACTCAGTACCCTCCGAGACTGGAGCAACTGAATTACATTCTCCGCCAGCGTTTCGATTACCTCTCATCGTGCCATGAAATGAGAAATGTCTTGTACACTATCCTTCCCACCCCTCCTACAGTGGTATTCCGCCATCCACTGAACCTACACAATATACTTGTCCATCCTTACACAACCCCTGCTCCCAATCCCTTAACCTCATGGCTCATACCCCTGTAATAGACCTAGATGCAAAACCTGTCCCATACATCCTCCTACCACCACCTACTCCAGTCCGGTCACTAACACCACCTATCCCATCAAAGGCAGGGCTACCTGTGAAATCAGTCATGTGATTTACAAGCTAAGCTGCAACCACTGTGCTGCGTTCTATGTAGGCGTGACAATCAACAAGCTGTCTGTCCACATGGACAGCCACCGACAAACTGTGACAAAAAAACAAGTGGACCACCCTGTTGCTGAACACGCTGCTGAACGTGATCTCCCTCATCTCAATGACTGCTTCACAGCCTGTGCCATATGGATCATTCCCACCAACACCAGCTTTTATGAATTGTGCAGGTGGGAACTTTCCCTGCAATACATCCTACGTTCCCGTAATCCTCCTGGCCTCAACCTTCGTTAGTCACTATTCTCACCGATCCAGCCCCCTTCCTGTTCCCATTCCAGCACCACATAGCCATAATTTCACCGCCACATCCAATCTTTTAATTTCTTTTTACTTCTCTCCTTTCCACTACTCAAACCACCCCCCCCCCCCCCCCACACTCCCCACCTTCTCTCCTGCCCTCCATCTAAAGTACAGCACTTAACTGTCTCCCCCTCCCCACCCTAGCCTCCTCGTTACCCCCACCCAGTCGCCACTACCATCATGTACTGGTGCTGCAGCTCGCAGTGTGGTTTCAGTTGTCGGAGACTGCAGGTGTGTGTGTGTGTGTGTGTGTGTGTGTGTGTGTGTGTGTCCAATGCTGACAAAGGCCTTAATGGCCGAAAGCTATAATTGTGTGAATCTTTTTGTAGTGCCTATCGCGACTCAGCATCTCAGCTATATGGCGAGTAGCAACTTTCCTTCTCTAATATTGTTACAGTCATTTTCCATTGTCTGATTTTATTTTTATTCCTGTTAAAACAGATTCATTATACAGTAAAACACTGAATTAGTTAACCACTTTTAAGGAAATTCTGCTTCTAACAATCCGTCCCTACTTTTAATGAACCCTGCTTTAGGAAAAGTTCCACTTTAAAGGAATAAACACAATACATTCTGCAAATTGAAATCTAATTTTAATGTGAATCCTAACGAGTCCAAGAGTGTTTCCGATTTCTTTTAGTTTCACACATGTCATACTTCATATTGTGTGATGGCAGTAAATGGTAAGTCATTCTTCTGATCAATAAACACCTATCTAATTCCCTTGTAATGATGCGAGAGAATGTGTTTAATAAATTGGAAGTGATTTCTGTATGTCCAACCATGCAAACTTGGTCAAGTGAACTGACATAACAGTTAATGACACTATGAAGCACGAGTCAAAAGGTATAGCTGTTTATTGTTGTATGTACCAATTTTATTTTTGTGGAGTTATAGTCTGCAAACATAGAAAGCTTACTATTCCGCAAAATTCGATGAATATCTATGACGCTGAAGGCAGTCTTAACATAAAACTTTCTGATATGGTAAAGAAATATGATTTGGTGCTCTCTTAATTGTGCAGCATATTTAAAAACGAAGAAGCATTTTGGACTGCTGAAGCTAGTGGTTCTTCTGGATAAAAAAAAAAAAAGAATATTCACATGTCAACATTCAATCAAATGGAAAATAATGTTTCGAAATGGTTTCAAAGAATATGAAATGGCAGCATTCCTATAAGCATAAACATGCTATAAAAGAAGGCTCATGAATCACCCTGCAGATTGGTGTGGAAAATTTCAACGCATTGAATGGATGGTTGATTGTTTTAAAAAACAATGTGAGGCTGTGGATGTAGAAAGAGTAAACTAGTGGAAGAACATTACATTGCCATAGTTAATACAGGGTTATGAATGAAGAGAAAATTTTAACGCAGATGAAACTGGCATTTTTTATAATTTACTTTTTGTAAAATGTATTCTTTTAAGGGAGAAAAATGCCACATAGGTAATAAAAGTAAAGAAACAATGACTGTGCTATTGTACATAAATAATAACGAGAGTGAAAAGCTGCCTCCACTAAAAACAGGAGAATTTGAAACTTCCAGGTGTTTCACAAACATCGAAACACTACCTTGTACTTACAAGTGCAACAAGAATACCTGCATGATATCAGAAATCTTTACAAGGTTACAGGCATGCCAAGGTGCGAGCAAGCAGGGAAACAATAGTACTTTTTATCGACTGATGCCCTGTGCACCCCAAGCAAATAGCATTTCTGAGGAATATAAATGTTGTGTTCCTACCTCTGAACTCCACAAATCATCTGCAGCCTCTGGACCTAAGCACAGTACACTCTATTAACACCACGTACAAGGTAGCAGTTGTGTAGAAGTCAATTATATTTCTCGAGACGAAGAAAGTGATGAGATTCAACATTGTACAGGCAGGACCAGCTCTTGGGAGGTAGTCAACTATACTACCACAAAGGGTGGCAGGTTTTTGGGGTTGGTAAAATCTCCAAAATGACAAAATAAACAAGACAGTGAATTTTTTATAAAGGAAAAAATGCGAGAATAAATATAAATCATTCATAAAATCTAGAGTCTTGCTGGAAACTGTCTATGGTATTGTGAAACAGATGACAAAAGAAGTGCTGAAGCTGGTCACCTTGGTTGCATCTGTCAAAATACCAAAGAGTCCAACTGGCAGTGTGGGTGCTGGAGCTGGTCACCTTGGTTGTGTCTTTCAAAATAAAGACTGCAACTGGCAGTGCTGGCAATTGTATTTCAACCATGCACTTACACAACACTTGAAATATACCTACATCAACCTGAAATCTCCTACTGAAGGAAAAGGCTTCATGATCAAGAAATAAAAATAAATGTCAGCATATGATGGTCTAACAATCCTTAAATACCTACAGGTTTTTTTCGCTAAGTGAAACACTTTGCAATAAATAGAGAAAGAATAAGTAAACTGTGCACTGCCTATCATATGACAGAGTCTTTTGAATCCAGAGACGATGTGATTAAGGGGTGTTTAGATGTGGAAAGATGTATGACATCATCCTGCCCCCCCCCCCCCCCCCCTATCGCCATCCCCATCCCCATCACCGCCACTTCCTCTCCTTTAGATTTTATGTTAATACCATTTACACTCCTCTTCTTCTCATGGTCCTCTAGATTAATTTTTTATGCCTTGCCATAACTTCTTTCAAGTTTCCCTCATTCCCTTTTTGTTCTCCATGCTGAATCCTTAATTAGCAGATATTAATATTCGAGACAATACACAGAAAATTGTCAAATCTTATTTCGTAGGTGAAACAACTGAAATGCACAAACTGCTTATGCAGTTTTGCCATATTGCACACTTTTTGCATTCCAATAACTTTATTTAGAATACAACTGTTACTTTTGGCTACAATAAATGAAAATGTTTTCAAAACTGCTTGTTTTGAGCCATAGATCATGGTCATGGCATGATATTTGATCACAGATGTTTTTCCTTTATGTACTACGGACACACGAAATAGGCACTGGCGATTTATATACTTTTTTCAACAGATAAAACATTTATATGTAAGACACTCACTCCCCTGTCACTTTCCACTTTGTATACCAAAAGTGACAATGATACCGTCAATGACGCTGTTCTCATCTGTGTTGGGTTGCTACAGGTCCCACACCATACGCTTCCCTCTGCTCAGGGAATGAGAAAAGTGAATAGATTTGAATTATGTACTCTGCGAGTGACATAACTTAATTTTCACTGACTGGCATCTCATACCTGGCTCTGATCTTAAAGACATATAAATTTACAAGAGATGTAGAGTAAGTGTGCTATGTGAAAAAAAGACACAAGAATGACACCATGAAAAAGGTTGATTATGTCTGAAAATGCAAGGAGGTGGAAGATAGGGGGTGTCAGCACTTGAAAATCCTCCTTGTCTACAGACTATGCATTTGTTTGTTGCCAGATTGTGTTAAATAGTTTCACAAACACTGGTTATAGTACATCAGTTGATGTTGAAGACAATACTTTTGCAGAAGAAGAATGGAGCACAATCACAGATATTCCTGAAAATACAACATCCCAGGACTTTGCTACTTCTGATGATGACTTCCTATAAATTCCACACCCAAGATGAATACAAGTGAGATGCATGAAGTGCTTGTGAAAGAACTCTGTGAGGTAGGAGTCGGTAGTGGCGATGATGATGATGATGATGATGATGATGATGATGCTGTGCAAGGAAATGATGTGGGCAGGAAATATTTTTCATCTTTTAATGTAGATGACTCAATTCTAAGTAATATTAACCAACTGGAGCAACAGTTGTTGCTCCAATGATGATGATGATGATGATGCTGTGCAAGGAAATGATGTGGGCAGGAAATATTGTTCATCTTTTAATGTAGATGACTCAATTCTAAGTAATATTAACCAACTGGAGCAACAACTGTCAATACAACATGCTTGAAGGACAAGACAACAAGACAAACAACTATTCTTTATTTTTTAAAGAAAGAAAGAAAACGAAAAAGAAAAAGCAGGATTTGCTCTGTCAAACTGTGATAATATAGACATTAACAGATCACAAGTATCTGGACACCTATTAGTGGACAATAATATTGGGTATGTCCACCCTTTGTCTTTATGACATCTTTAATTTTATTGTTGACACTTTCAGTGAGGTGTCTGAATGTCTGTGGAGGAACGGCAGGCCATTCTCTTTCTCAAGAGCAGAGAAGGCGATTATGTTGCACATTGGGGTCCGGAACAAAGATGACACTAACTCATCTCTTAAGTGTTCCAAGCCAGTCCATTTTAGGAATGTTATTGTCCCCAAACCACTGCCTCACAGGTGCTTCTTTCAACAGGAAGCACTGTCATGCTGATACAAACAATCAGTCTCCAAACTTGAAATCTAGCAAGGTGACTCCTTTGCGCCCACGAATAAATGAAACGTTTTGCTCTTTCATTCTACACCTAAAGCACTCTTAAAAGATAAACCGCATCAGAATATGTAAAATTGATATTTATGTAAAATCTCAATTACAATTAATTTTAGTTGTCTGACTTCCTGATTACAATGAAGCAGATGGTTTTACTAGAGACATGAATACTTAAAAGTTATAGAAAATTTAAGTTACAATGTCAAAACATTTTGAGATAATAAACAGTAGAGGAGGTACTGTTATCAGTCATTCAAAAGCAGATATCCCTGATTTCCTGAACACATATTTGGAACTATTTGAAATTAGTTAACTTATGAAATAATTGACATTAAAAGTTCAGATCCTGTTTTTCATTAATTATTGCAACATTCCAAACATTGATAATATAATTTTATTGCTGTACTTTTTCTAAATTGAACAACACCTGCCACTAATTAATTCAGCCAGTAATTAAGATTTTGAATAATTTATGATCATAAAATATTTGTTTCAAGATAGATGCCAGATTACGGATAAATACTGTTTTCCAAGTTTCATATACTTTTGTGAATTACTGACCCGAAACATTTTTCATAAATCAAACCCAATACTGTTTTCCATGTTTCATATACTTTTGTGAATTACTGACCCGAAACATGTATCATAAATGAAACCCAATACTGTTTTCCATGTTTCATATACTTTTGTGAATTACTGACCCAAAACATTTTTCATAAATCAAACCCAACCCAGCCAAATTTCAAAGCATTTAGTAGTTTCCGAAATCATGCTATGTTCTTACACCTGTCTTTAAATAGCAACCTCGCCCCTCCAAAATTCGCAGTCTGCTACCATTCAGCACACAGATAAAACGACGGATCATACGAGAGTCTGCAATAGGCAAGCATTTGGATAAAATCATCATGTCGGTTTGATTGAAGCTCAGCAACCAGCAAGCACATAGATCACATCTCCATGTCGGTTCACATTAGACTCTGCAACCAGTGAGTAACTAGTCAACATCTCCATTTCAAACTGTGCACCAAGTTCACAGTCAGTAATGACATGAGTATGATCTACGCACAAATAGTTGGCCCCTAGTGTTCTACATGCAACACTGTTACTTTCGTGTCACTCTCACTGTACATAATGCCATGTGAAGTTTACGAATACTGTGTGATTAATGATTGGGTGAGTTTTCTTCCGCGTGTGTTTGCAAAGGAAGAGATGTGCTTCTCTTTACTTGTTTAAATTGAACTGCAAAACTGGACATGGCCATCAACTATGGTATTATAAAGTGGGATTTAAAATTCCCTTCTTGTTCAGTCAACAACATTTGGCACTAACTTTCATAGCATCGCTTTCCAAGATATCTTCTCAGTACAGCAAAATATGAACCTTCAAGATCTGTCAAATGTGAGTGTAACATCACCCAACAGGTAAGGGTCTGATCGCACATAGTGCCCCCATCTGAGAACACCACCTTGCTTTGGTATAACGAAACTGACTCCTACACATGTGGAATAGTGGCACACAAACTTTGTACATGAATATAAACTGAACATCAAAGGTGAACAGTAGCAGTGTTAATAAACACAGCCAAGAAACATCCCATGTACCACAAGTGAAATAGATTATTTATGGAATGGAAACAGGAGGCACCAAGGAATTGCACGTGGAGCTCCAGTTTGAGAAATTGTTTCACATTGGCACAATGAAGGACTCACGTGTGTGAAAAACTACTCTACATTACTTTGCACTGTAAGCTTGATGTAAATGAAATTACGAAGTATTACAGTGATAATGAAGGAGTTATATACATTGAGCGCAAACTTACAGAGAGTGTAACACAAACTGACAATGAAAGACAGTGAATAGAAACTGTGATTAAAACTGCCATAGACAGTGGATAACTAACAGTGCACAGAATAAGAACAGTGGAAATAATTTAACATCAAAACTATGAATTATTGGAACACTGACTTCAAAAAAGAAGCCACCATTAAGGAGCCCAGCTGTGGGCAGCCAATCAATGCACGAGCTCAACTGACATCATGTCCCAGAACACAAGTCAATCAGCACAGTGCAGAGCAGAAGTAAATATTGCAGGTGAGCACAGATGCAAAAGCAATTTGCCGGTGAGACAAGTGGAGGAAATAGCTCTTAACAGTAGCAGCCAATACAAAGATAATGTAAGGTAAAAGTGTTTGTGACAAGTGTGTTAGATATTTTGCAAGGCAAGCAAATTAAAAGTAAAAGACAGTGTTTTTGGTGATAGAACACAGGGCAAGTCAATAAATGAGGATTTTCAATCCCAAATGCAGAAATTAATACAAGATTTAAACTCAAAAATAGATCAATATAGAGTGACATTAGAAATATCATCAGAGAGTGTTTCAACAGTTTACAATCAGAATCGAAAACAGTATTTGATGTGTAAGAAACAATTCACCTTCGGTGCAAAATCATTCAATATAAAGAAATAAAAATTTAACAGAAAATTTTGATTTGAACTTGGAATCTTCTGATACGACAGGCTGTTTAAATGAAAATTTAATTGGACAATTATGTAATAAAGAAATGAAAGTTGTGGGTTTTTGTCAGGATAGTTTAACTGAAGTACTGCAAATCTGTTCTGATGAAAATAGTGAGGTGACTTTCGATGAAAAGCACATTGATATGGTTGATATAGAAGAGGTAGTGGTAGTTACAGAAACTGCTGATGTAAATATCCATCTGATAATGCTGACATAGATTGTGTACCAATACTAAATGAGAGGTTTGACAAAGTTGTTACTGATGTTGTCGATCCAGAGGTAGTGAATACAGATGTCGACATAAGTACTGTTACATGTGATTATGAGATTAATGAACTGGTTTTTGATACAGGGCAAGTAAATACTGTTGGTATTCAAGATGAGAAAGCTTTTAAGGTAAATAGTGATGCAGTTAATGTTGAAAGAGGCTGTGTACACTTGTAAATGAGACTTCAATAAAGCTGATGAGATTATTAGGAAAAATGGTGTGTGTGAAAATGATTCTGGATGACTTCTTCTGAGTACTTTGACAAAACACCCATTTAAGTAGCAGCACTTTTAAACAAAAACTAGTCAAATGGTCTTGATGAAGTACCTGATTTCATATTAAATAAAAGCATGTGCTCACCACATAGCAAACCCCTTGGCAAAAATTTTCAACCTCTCTTTAAAAACTGGTGTATTTCCAGATATTTTTAAAATAGCAAAATTTACACCACTGCTAAAAAAAAAAAAAAAAAAAAAAAAAGGTTCTTCTGAAAAAATATCAAACTACCGACCCATGTCACAGTTAAGTTCCTTCTCAAAAATTCTAGAAAAACTCTTCTATGACAGGCTTTTTAAGTTTCATAAATAAATATGCACCTCTTACAGTACAACAACATGGTTTTTAGAAAGTCTAAATCTACACAGACAGCAATTTTCGAATTCTTTAAATCTCTTGATCAACATAAATTAGCTGCAGGTATTTTTCTAGATCTATCAAAAGCCTTCAATGTCCTGGACCATAACATTCTCCTCGAAAAATTAGAAAGACGAGGAGTAAGAGGTGTAGCACATAGCTGGTTGTGTTCATACCTAAAAAACCGCAGGCAGAAAGTATCACTTCAGTAGGAATTCAACAAAATGAATAAAACAAGAAACAACTCCTTTCTTTCTGGGGAATTACCAATAAAATATGGTGCACCACAGGGCTCAATCTTAGGTCCACTACTCTTCTTGATTTATGTGGACGACTTAGTTGAATATATGAGTCCCACAAAAACTATCCTGTTTGCCGAAGACACCAGCATATTGCTCACTGGATCCAGTCCAGGAACTTTGCGGTCCACAGCAGAAAGTTCTACGAAAACATTTTCCGAGCGGTTCACAAAAAACAAACTCATTATAACTACTGAAAAAACTGTATGTGTTGATTTTCATTTAATTCCTCCAACTAATCAAATGTCTATTAAAGCCCAATTAAAAAATGATCCCCTAGGAAATGTAAGTGTCACAAAATTGTTGGGTCTTTGGGTTCAGCAGGACTTAAAGTGGGACACACATATAAATAATGCAATTTTGTCATATGAGGACATGATGGAGACCGTGGCTGGTGTTAGGACAGCAACCAGCCAATTTGTGGCACAGTTCCACTCACTAAATCCAATATGGGATCATTTTCTGGGGATACTCAACTCACAGTGTAAAGATTTTTAGAATGCAAAAAAGAGCTTTAAGAATAATTTGTGGCCTTAAAAAGATGGAGTCCTGTAAATCCAATTTTACTGAGCTTGGTGTTCTAAATGTTCCAAGCTTATTCATTTATGATACTATATTGTTCACTAGGGACTACCTCCTGAAAACAGGCAAACTGCTACAGAACAAAAATGTACACAACTATAGTACCAGACGGGAATCAAATATACATCAAACATATCACAGAACAACCACCTATCAGAGGAGCATAATTAACTTTGGTGTAATACTACACAATAAGATACCAGAGGAAATAAAAAATACTACTGATCCAATATTTAAAGCTAAACTAAAGGCATTTCTAATAAAGCACTGTTTCTATTCTGCCAGAGAATTTCTGAAAAAGTAACAAAATTAATTGTAATAGGTACCTGATTTTAATTTGCCTACTATTTTGCTAATACTGTGTATTATTGTAGCTTATCTTCGACCTGTCCAATATCAATTGTACAATTTGTGCTATATGATAAAACTGGACCAATAAAAAAAAAATCAATCAATCAATCATAGATTCATTACAAAGAGGTTTTACTGTAGAGGAAATGGACATTTTAGTGATGAAACTGGTACCGTATTTACTCGAATCTAAGCCACGCTTTTTTTCCGGTTTTTGTAATCCAAAAAACCGCCTGCGGCTTAGAATCGAGTGCAAAGTAAGCGGAAGTTCTGTAAAATGCTGGTAGGTGCCGCAACAACTAACTTTTGCCGTTGAATATATGTAGCGCTACACAGGCATGCTTTGCAGGCACAAAGATAAATACTGGTGCCACAACCTCTGCGTCAGTGCAGAATGTAATGTACTAAAGAGGCATCTGCAAAGATTTTCAAACGGAGAAAAATTTTCGCTAAACTCTCCTTCACAACATCTTCTATCACACGCAGTCTATTATTTGGTTCTTGTTGATCATTATCAAAGAAAGCAGCAGTGCAAGTAACAATAAACAGCAGTCTCTTACCATTGTTTCGCTAATGAGACAATTCCTCTCTCTCTTTTTTTTTTTTTTTTTTTTTTTTTTTTTTTTTTTTTTTTTTTTTTTTTTTTTTTTTAAGCGCATACAAAAGCAAGCCATGTCACAAGCGGCGACAGGTCGTAAACACTCATTATCAGAATGCGACAAACAATGCATGACACAGTACAATAATGCATTTTCAGCTTAGAGTGACGTAAACACCTATAACAAAGAGAATGGCACTTATCAGATCAAAGAAAAATAACCAGTCAATTCAAACCAGACGAAGCACGTGAAAAAGGAAGAGTACCCGTATAAATACGGACGGAGCGCCTGACGCATAGCAATGGCTACCTGGTAAAGCTTAACTGCTAAGCTTACGACTCGAACCAAACTACTGTAGCTGTATCGTCATTCATTCGACCTAAATTGTGTCTCATATTACAACTTTGTTTCGATTTGGAGGTGTGGCCTAAAATTTTTCTCTCCCCTTGAATTTCGAGTCTCAAATTTCAGGTGCGGCTTAGATTCGGGAAATTTTTTTCCCCTTGATTTCGAGTCTCATTTTTCAGGTGCGGCTCAGATTCAAGTGCGGCTTAGATTTGAGTAAATACAGTAAGCTTCTGAATAAGATGGAAACAACTACTTCAAGAAAAGGTGAAACATTAAAAAAAAAAACACTGGTTTACACCTTCAAACTAGGTTTCCACATCTTAAGGCCACAGATCCATGTACATATTCACAGCCCTGCATTTTTGTTTCAACCCTATGAAAATAACGAAGAACTCTATCGATGATGTCACAGAAAATAGCCTATTTAGAAGGCTACATCTAGAATGAGAAGCTCCTTCAGTGTAGTTTTTCTGATGGGATACAAATCTATTCATAACTTAGTGGGAAAGTAACTTTCCAAGCACCCCTTTTGGCAAAAACAGATTTTTTTCCATCCCTATTCATACCAACTTTACAATAATGAAGACAACAGACATGAGTATTGATTCTAAAGAAGTTTCATAGAACTAATAGAAAAATGAGAAAAATGAAGGACAGAAAAAGATGAAAATGGTACTGGATTCATGTGGGGAACACAAAGCAAGGGATAAACAGTTAATGAAAAAGAGATAATGGGAAGGGAGGCATGATGACCAAGAGATAATACATACTGTAAACAAGAAAAGAGAAGGAAGGTAGTCTGCACAAGAGTGAAGGTGAGTAAAAAGGAAAGGAAACAACTATAATGACAAAATAGATTGTCCATGTTGTGGAGGTAGGTCCCATCCACAGACTTCAGTAGCACTGGTGTTGAGAAGCAAAATCTAAATGACAAACTGTGAATCAGGAAGTATATACCATATGCAACAATGAGGGTGTGCTGTAGGCATTTTTCCTGTAGTTGTTATAAATGAGTGATTGTTAATGCTTATGGTAACATAAAATGCAGCAAACTGTCCAAATAAATGTATGACTTTGGGAAGTTAGTTAGATGCTCCATAGATTATTTGGACAGTTCTTTTATTGAAATTATGTGGAATGATTGGGGAGGGGAAAGGGGTGCGTGTTGCTGTTTTAGGAGCAAGGGCAAAGGGTGAGAATCACTTCATTAATAACGTAGCTGAAATATTACAAGTTGAAGGTATATTTAACAACAGACTCAAATATTTCAGTTTGAAGAAATAATTCAGTACTATATTTTTTATCAACAGATTAGGGAACAGTTTCAATGCACCTGAACAATACTATTGCAAAAATAACCTGAGTGGAAACTTTCAATTATTCCTGTGTTTATCTCTCAATCAAGAACAGTCACAGGTAAAGTTATTCTCTAAATACTTGTAAAGCCAAAGTACATAAAAGTTTCAAGGTCTAATCAGACTTATTTCATTCATGTTTATTTTACAATGAATGCTTCATAATATTAGAGTACAGTAAGTTTACTGATTATGAGCTTCTTTACAGAGTAAATGAGTTTGTGAAAGTTAACTCTCTTCGTTATAAAGTAGTCAGTTGTGTTTCATTCTTAAAGCTACACAACAAAAATACAAGGTGACAATATTTTTTAGTCTTTTGACCAAACCTACAAACCTCCAAAATCTGATTTTGCAAGCAGGGGACCACTGGCAGAGACAGCTGCATGAACTAGATGAGGATATTTAGCTCTTGCCCAAGCAGCTAATGATCCTGGATATGATCCACCAAAAACAACCCATTTTGTTCCAAGTGTTAAATTATGCTTCTTGTTCATACCCTCAATAAAGTAAGCAATATCAGCAAGTGCCTGCTCACTGCTTAGATATACAAGATTTTTTACAGACAGATCCCTGAAATTGAAAAACATTGAGTCAGTACTTTTGTTAAGATTTGTAGTAGGAACTAG
Organism: Schistocerca piceifrons; assembly: GCF_021461385.2. Taxonomy (NCBI): domain Eukaryota; kingdom Metazoa; phylum Arthropoda; class Insecta; order Orthoptera; family Acrididae; genus Schistocerca; species Schistocerca piceifrons. The sequence continues at coordinate 747,475,793 of NC_060138.1, read as the reverse complement.
TAGGTTAACAAGATGCACAGTATATGAAAGTAACTTATAATAGACATAGAAGTTAAAAATTTTGATAGTAACCTATTGCTTTCACATGGCATTTTATCAGACAAACTAAAGTTTCAAAAATTAGAACCAATTTATAAAAAAGATATTGATAACTATTGATTAGTTCCATGACTAACATATTTTTTAAAAGTTTGAAAAAATGAGACTCAATAACAGTCCATCACTTCTGTAAAAATATTTACAATCAGCTGCAACTCAGATTCCATCTGGGCCTTTACACTCATCATACCACTGATCGCTGATCCACCCATGCAATAAGATACTTAAATACGTCAATAACCATAATTGCTAGTAACCTGCCTAAACCCGCCCAGCTAGCCATGCGATCTAAATTGCTGCTTCCCGAGGGGAAGGCATGCCAGTCCCATGCACGAATCCACACAATGGGATAGTGTCGAGGTCCGGTGTGCCACCCAGCCTGTGAATGGTTTTTAAGGGGTTTTCCATCTACCTCGGCGAATGCGGGCCGGTTACCCTTATTCCGCCTCAACTACACTGTGACGGTGACTGCTGCACAAACACAGTTTCCACATACACATTCACCATAATTATTATACCACACAAACATTTGACGTTACACTCATCTGGAATGAGATGTTCCTGGGGTGGTCCACTGGGGGCCAAAACAATTTTCTAGTTTGAGACAAATCATTACCATGACCATTATTTCTTTACATATAAATGAATCCACTGAAACAGGAGATGTAAATCTATCTGCTGATAATGCAAGAATCATTACCATGTCTCTCCATACACAGGTACCCCCCCCCCCCCACACACAAGACTTTTCCCTAAAAACTGATTGGTTTACTTCAAAAGGTCTATTAACTCTTATTTTGCACGTTCGCAGTATTTTTTATACCTCAGCCATCTCCACAGTTACATAAAAGATTTTTTTATATTTTTGACGTGCACATTTCACTTCGTTAAAGCATCCTCAATGGCTTGTTAGTTGCACTGTACATTAAAATCGTACTGGAGGTGTAATAATACTGAGGCCTTCAAGATTATGTGATCTTGAAATTCACCAAGAAGGCATTCTGCCAACACCTATCATAAGTGTAACTGGCTCGCCAACATATATACTGGCAAAATATTTAACAGAATTAACAGTGGCTGTTGTTGGTTGCTGTGAGCACAACATTAAGAACACCAGATGTTTGCTGACATTATCAAACAATGATAGGTGCAGACAATGTTATGGAATGCCTCTATACAGCATATCTGTTTATCCAGGTACCTGTTTACTGAGTTTGCTCACCAGCCACTTCCTTCCGGACCAGATTGTTCTGACACACTGACCACCATTTACTTTTAGTACAGTTGCAAACACCATGAAGTGATGGATGGAATGGTCATAGATTCCCCCTTCTCACTGACTGCGCCCAATTTTTCCATGCAGAATGTTTAAGAAAGTGTTTTAAGCAGTGCCCCTCTTTGCCAGTCCTGCTTTTATCACTATGTTGGTGAAACTTTTTTGATTTGGCTTCATGAAAGGAAAATTGTTGCAATTAATTGATCAGCAAGGTTGGCTTGGAAACTTGGTACATCATAAACTAATCTGCACAGAATGTTACCTCAATGGGTACAATTTCCATCATTTTGACCAAACATGAGCTGTGCTGAACACACTGATACATACAGCTAAAAGTATATTGAATGTAAATCATTTCGACTCTTAAATAAACCATCTCATCTCTGTATTCACACACATTGACTGTAAGACACATGAAATAAGGCCAGATCTCTTTGGAATGTTTTGTGCATATGTTTCTTGTCATTTTAAAAGCTTATTAGCTCTAATTTTAGTGAGTGTTGAATATACTAAAGAAGTAAAGGCAGTGAATTGACTTATGTTAAAAACAAAAGAAAAAAGAAACGAAACCATCAGTGGAGATTTTCTGGCAGTTAGTCACTTTGCTTTATACCGCTGACTAAACCTATGGCTGGTAACCTGCAACCCACATGATGCATTCAACACAGAAAACAATTTCTTGTAGCACACAAAGCCAGAACTGTTTCGGTACTGATAAGAAGAACAACATTACCAGAGATTCTGTAAATAATTAGTTAAAAACAGTAGTTTCATTGCAATCAGCATGTTTCAATGTTAACAATTAAACTGTAAACACAATGTCCTTAACAACACAGTTTCATTGTGGCCTGCACAGGAAACTTTAATATCAAAGCCAGCCCTTTATCTTTATTTGGAGTCTATCCTGAAACAAACAGGGTTCAATTTGTAGGAACTCACTGAAGTAGGCTTTCTCCAGGGAGCAGACGGTAGACCCAATATAATGTGAAATTTATTCCATTATCAGAAAGTTTCACATATGTGGTGTTTCCCGTTTGAAGACAAGTTATTCAGCCATTTAGATTTAGTATGAGGTGCTGAGAAAGAATTTGAGCACCTGAACATTAGTGGATGGACCCAGGGACCTGAGCACAGTGTGGCTCAGCCAGCCAGAATGTGCGATTCTAGTCAGCCTGAGTATAAAGGCTCTAACGGCTTTGGCGACAAGAGAAGTGGTGCAAAGCTGGATTGCGAACTTCACACTTCTCTTACTACAGTTGACTTACTTGAAACTTTTAGCCAATCCTCTTCACTGGATGTGTGGCTTGTCGATCTCCACGACTTCTTCTCCAAAGAAATAATTCTGGTTAGAGGAACTAACAAATACTCTCTCTCTCTCTCTCTCTCTCTCTCTCTCTCTCTCTCTCTCTCTCTCTCTCTCTCTCTCTCTAGAAATAACTCAGTAACCTCATACTCTCCATTCAGTTCAGTTCAGGTATATTTTCATCTCCACAAGTTTCACATAAACATACAAACTCTTGTAAGTCAACTATGACGACACCCATTAGATACAATTAAAAATAATCACAATTGCCTGGTTTTAACAACCAAATAATTTACAGATGTCCCCTGCGTCTTGCTTCGTTCAGAGCTAAGATATGAAGTAAGTTAAAAATCTACAGTCAAATGTTAGATTTTTTTTTACAACGATCACATTCACTAACACAGCAAAGAATAGCATTTAATTACTCCGTGTCCTCTCCTACAGCGTCTGGCACTTGCAGCAAACACTTTTCGGTGCCACTCATCTGACGCAGCTCCTGTCTTCCCACAATAAACTTCAATCCTGCACACACGGACATGTGTTGCGCAGTAAATAGGCTCTCTCTCACACTTCTCTTTAAAATATAGTGTGTTCGAGGCAGCAGAAGGTGTAGTGGTTCCACAATTTATGTGTAAATTCTTGACGCACTACAAGGCGGTCAGTAGGTAGCCAGAATTTGGTAAATCTCAAAGCTGGAATTTGGACAGTGGTTGCTCACATGGCTTTTGTACAGGAGATGCACCAGATATGGGGCAGTGTGAGACAGTCATAGATTTGGCTTCTTACAACTCTCAGAAAATCTATAATAAATCATTGTTACATAATAAAGCAAATCTAAATACATCAGCAATCTCAGAAAAATGAAGTGCATCCAATGAAACAATAACATTTTCAATATCTTAGAAACTAAAGTAGTTAGTATTTTACAGTGACTAAATATTTTCACAAAGGACCTTCGAATTAACAACTTGTATATACTTCATGTAATCTAAACAAACAATATCTCAGATGGTAGAACCACGCTATAGCAATCATCCTCAAAAGCCTCTCATCTGTATCTATCTTATTTATTGATTTATTGCACTTTTAGATATTTTCATTATACAAATTACTGTCAGAAAATTATTTTATTCACAATAACACAGCAACTGAATGCACCATGAATACCTCTTATCTTGTAATACTTGTGTAGTTACTTAATGAATATCTTACTATTTTACCAGTAACTTTATTTAAATATGATTGCAACTGTGGTAATTTCAAAGTGGTCAATCACATGTGTTAACTAACACCACCACTGAAAAGAGTGCCAAAAAACACTTCCATCAAACATACATAAATAACTGGTCAAACAATATTTAAAATAATTTTATTGTCATTTAATACGAGTGCACTCATGCAAGAATGCTGCCTCATTTACTTGTGAAGAAACCTTTACTTATATTTACTGCCAACAGTATGAGTGTGGCAGAATGTTATAACATTTTTTTTTTTTATTTAAGCATTGATATAACAGTTAAGTGTGGAAAGTGATCAAGTTGAGTCAAATCATTTCTGCATTTCTTGTGGGGACGGCTTTCAGCCAATGAGAGTTAGGCAGTAGTGGAATACTGCTGGATTCAAGTGGAAAAGCACACTTTTTGAGTGGTGCTGTCAAGAGAGTGATCCTAGACACTTTTATGTTGAGTTCTGGAAGAAGGAAGACCTGCCTGTGATAACATGTGGTATATGATCATGTAGGTGACAGATTCTGGGTGGTGAATGGCTGCTACAATACTCTAACTTTTGAAGGGACTCCAACTCTCACGAGGTCTAAATGTGCTCCAGCACAGAGCTTTACCTTTGTCATCTCTCATGTGTTATTGTGTAAAGTGTCATGCTGAACTCTGAATTATTTTGAAATGTTGAATATTTTTGTGTCTTATGTTGCCAAAATACAGTTTTTCGCACACCTTGGATGACTATTTATCTTGCGGATTCTGCTACTGTTCTTTTACTGTTGTCATCATAACTTTACTGCATTTAATATTACAATTTCTGTCTGCATTATACATAGTTATCGTAAGACCACTTTCTGTTTATTTGACAAACACTTTCATGAATAAACATTATTCAACATAATTCTCTGATGTTGTCTACACCAATTACAGACTTCAGAACAGAACTTCTCATTAATTATGCATTTATTTTTTATTTAATATTTCTGTGTATTTTATTAACTTGCAATTCTATCCAATGAATAGACTATTTGACTTCTCTATCACAGCTACAGGTTGTCATTTGAGCAAGTTACCTGCTGGGCATGAAAGCAGACATATGAGAGTCAACCCTACAGCATTAGTGAGCTGTATTTTTTAAACAGAGGTGTGCATAGCCCAGTGAACTAAGATACGAGCAACATCAGGAAAAATTGCAATTGGTTTAATCGAATGAAAAGTTGGTAGGAGAGTCCACTGCTTAATAGAATACTGATGAGGTAACATCACACTTAGCGTAAGTAAACTGCACTGAAACTGCATCAACAACTGCAATTATTTTCTATCACAAAAATTAAACTCTATAGGCACGTACTCTAAGTAATGGCAAATGTGTAAAAATATACATATAATAAAAAGTACAACTTACTGAGTAGGATGACTTTTTCCATAATATCGATGCTCCAATTGGAAACAGAGGGCATTGTATTGTTTAGCATATGTAATCCATTGACCAGTTACCATCCACAAAGGACTTGCTTTGCCTTCACCACCAATCATAAGGAATACTGGCCCCCCTGGCTGATGAAATGATGCATTTGTGAAATATCTCTGCAAACAAAGTTTTAAAAGGACATCTGTGATTATTTCTAGTAACATAAACAGTATTTTGTATAAATGAACAAAACATCTCACACATACTTAAGATATCACAATAAAAAGCTTCTCTGAAGATAAGATGCTTCTTTACGAAAATACCTACTTAGACTTCCAATGAATTAAATTTACACATAAAAACTAAAGAAAAACCCAGAATGTGAGTTAAATTGATAGGTAGTTAATCAAGGAAAGATTACATTTTGATTTGATATGAGTGAGGAAAAGGAATAGTGGAGGGGGGATATAAGAAAAGTATCCGTAACTGAAATGAATTCTAGCACTGTTGGGTGACTAAATTTGTGCAACATATCGTGAATACCTGTACTTTTTTAAAAACAGATTAAGACACAGGAGACGTTTCTTTATCTAGTGTGGAAGTTCCAAGAATAATTATATTTTGTAGCATTTAACATAAAATCTGGTAGTCTTACAACACTAAGCTAGAGTGAAAATTTTTCTTACTACAGTTACATTTCTGATCCACATAAATATGGTAATGGAAGGCTCTTGACAGAATATAAAGAACAGAAGTAAAAGTAACAACTGATGGTATAACTGCTTTAAGTCATCAACAGGCAGAAACACCCCCCTCCCCCCCCTCCCCCCCTCCCCCCCTGCATAGTTACATTATCATTATCCCAGCTGCAAATAGCTCATCTAGGCTCTGTGCTGACATGTGTGTACTCTATTAGCTCTACAGAATGATTTCTCTGAAAGTTAGCAACCTTCACAGCCTTGTTTATATGCTTGTTGCCAACTTTTACAGTGATTTGCTACCTTTGCTTTTCTATTACATATTACCCATATAAATAGCAGGTTTATGATGTACCTGAAGCAGTGAGGAACCTGCTAATTGAATCATTTACAGAAGTGGTACAACAACACAAAGTAAGAGTTAAAAACAATCAACTTGTTGGCTTCTCTGATGATGACAGTATGATTTGTGTACTTGCACTTGAGGGGAAAAGCTACTGACTACATTATGAAAATACAAAATCAAAAAGACTAAAGTGAAGGAAAATTTTAGCAATGTACATTGGATTTCTCCTAAATGGACTGAAGCAAAGACTACGCACAATACATACTCATAATGCATTGTGGATGAATAACAAAAACAGAAAAAGTAACTGTTTGCAGTATTCACTAATTTCAATGAAGAAATAGCAGAAGAGCAGCTAGCTAAATAAGAACCAGCTGGTTGTCATGGAAACAATGGAACAGAGTTGACAATCTCACAAATTTAAATACATAATTGAGTCTCAAGATTTTGTAATTTAAAAGAAAAAATTGCAATTAAAAAACTTCTAAATGAAACAAAAGGACACTACTTATCCTGAATCAGTAGGGTTTTTTTTCTCTTAATATCACTTTGTCTTTCTGATCGAGGGAGTGCAGTGATTTCATTCCCTTCAGCATTTGTTTTATTTTCTTATTAGAATTCTGATTAATTTCCAAAGCTTGAGAATCAATATTACTTCTACAGATAAAGCCAAGAAACCTTGAATTTTTCACATAGGCTTTACTATGTTAAGTGAAACATGCAGTCCTCACAAATACAACACTATATGAACATCTACAAACTGGCTCAAGGTACACAATATCGGAAACAAAAAGTTAATATCCTACAACTTAAGCACTATTAGGGAAACAGTTTCCAGAAAATAAATGCAGGCCATACATGTAATTTTACATTGTACAAATGGCAATATCCTGAAATATTGCAAAACGCAGAAAATTATTTATGAAGGGGCTTATGAAAAGGTGTTTTATCCAGCCATTCGCTTGTCACTAGGACTACTGGCACAGCATCCATGAACAACGTATGGCCACATTCTGGTGCTTCAAGCATCTTCCACCAGAGGTAGTACATGGGCCAGCAATCCAAATACTGACATGCAAGTATCATGTGTATGGCAACATTACAGACAACAATGTAAGCATGCCACCTGACAAGCCAATCTCTAAGCAGGTACTACTGGAGGTGCCAGCCTCCCCAACAGCAGCACATGCATTGATGACAGCAGCACTGTAATTGCAGGCACTATGTTATACCCACAAGTGATGTGTTCACTGAGTGGATATCCTTCCATAAGTTGTATATGTAAGATGCTGCCTACCCCTAGCAGGCACCTCACACTAAGCTCACGGCCAGCTCACCAGCTCATGCAAGCCCCATCCAGCAACTCTCTCTCTCTCCCCCCCTTCTCTCTCTCTCTCTCTCTCTCTCTCTCTCTCTCTCTCGGGGTGTGTGTGTGTGTGTGTGTGTGTGTGTGTGTGTGTGTGTGTGTGTGTGTGTGTGTATGGGCGCGCGCACTATATCAGGATTAAAACACAAGTAAAATGACAGAACAGCTAAACAAACACACAGGGAAATGTGACTGGCTGAACACTTAAAAAAACATGGGTGAGCCAGTTACCCTGTCAACACATTAAGAATATTTCTCTAAAATTTTTGGAAACAAGTTGGACAGATCAGTAAAACCTTAAAACTCTAACCACATTTGTTTCAACATTACTTAAAGTAGAGGACAAATTTACCACTGCCTTCCAGTCTGAAAAAAAAACAAAAACAAACACAGTTTAGTAAAATGTGGTGCACAGTGATCTTTATACTAAAAGCACCACACAGTGGAGCGTCCACTCGCCAAAGCAAGAAGCCACACATCAGAAGGCTGTGGCATACATGAAGACGAGTATGGAGGAACCTCATCCCTTCTTCATGGCTGAAAGGAGATATGCCATGGTTGTGTTGTGGGCTACCAGACACAGCTTATTATCTGTCAGTTCCAGTCACCCACATTTCCCTCAACACATGACTCAGTACCACAACAGCAAGATGACAGCATGCAGGGTGAGGGTACACTGAAATAACTGAGGATGGCGACATGCCTCCTTGGCTGCTACATCTGCCCATTCGTTCAATACCCATGTGCACTGATACTCAGCAGAAAGATACCACCTTCCCCAGCCATTTTAGATGGGAGAGAAATTTCTGGATATGCTCAACTACTTTATCTGTTGGGTAAAAGCATTGTAGACAGTGAAGGGTGCTCACAGAGTCTAAACAGACAAGGAATTTAGCACTCTAAGTACATCTGATCTGCTCCAGTGCTCACAAGATTGTATATAATTCCACATCAAAGGCAGTAAAATCTCGAAGCAGTGCAATCCTGAGGACACGACACAACAGAGCAACCCACAAAGTCCCCCTCTTTTGATCCACCTGTATATATAGACAGCTGTAGAATTGTGATGGCTCAGTTAAAATTTCATAAAATTATGTATTAAAAACATATGCAGATAAAGTTATGTATTAAAAATATATGCAGGAATGTAACCAATTCTGCACTACATTACATCTAAAATTGCTCTGGGCCTATGGAGTAACTAGAGTGACTGGTGGTTAAAACTCTGTACTTGGGGTTGTATTTGCTCCACATCATGTGACTCCAGCACATGCTGCACGTGGATCCCAAAGGGCCTTATTGCTCGTGAACATTTGGAGGAAAGGCATTCCAGAGGCAAGCGAGCAGCAGTACAGTATGCAGGTGGAGTTGGAGCTGCAAAAGAACATACATGCCTGACCCACCATGAGGCGCTGCCATTGGATGGTGAGTGGTGGCTCCCAGCCTCAACAAAAAGAATAGGTATGGAGTTGGTCCTATACACACCCTCAGCTAGCCTAATCCCTCCAGTGTAGATTGCACTAACGATCTTCATGTAAGAAGGCCTCACTGACCCTACACTGTGCACCCATAGTCTATCTGAGAATGCACAAAAGTCCTATAAAACAGTAGCAGAGGCAACCTTTCTGTTCCTCAAGACCAGTGGCTAAGGCAATACATGATATTCAGAGCCTTCTGTTCTGGCTTTCATGTCTCTCAGGTGTGGTAACCATGACAATTTGGAGCCCAAAATGACGCCCAGAAACCTCAGGGACACTACAAAACTGTCCAAAAATAAGGAGCATTGCAGAGGATTCCTTACTGTAGGCATGATACTGTTTATGACTATGGCAAATACAGTAACACTTAAAATACTACCCTCAGGGACACCATTCTCCTGCTAAAAATGATAACTGTGTCACAAACTCAAGGCTTAAAAAATCTTTTAGACAGGAAAGACTGTATGAAGATGAGGAGATGGTCACGAAGGCCCCATTGATGGATTCTTCTGTCTCCAAGCAGTGTCTTACATCTTTCTGATGTCAAAGAATATACAGAGACAATAATGTTTACATGGGAAAGCTTGCTGATTTGCCGCTTCTAGCAGGGTCAGGTTGTCGACAGAAAACTGAAATCTCTGGAATCAACACTGAGAGCAGCTAAGGAGTTGCCTGGCCTTTAACAAACAGATGACGGTTAACCACCTGCTCCAGGGTATTTTCTACATAGCTTGTTACGGCAACACTCCAATAACTATTAGAACATGTGCTGTCTTTTCCAGGTCTGACAAAATTACCTCTCTCCATGTTGGGGAAGTGACCTGTCTGCAGTATCAAATCATTCGAGTAGAACTTCCTTTGATGCTATTGGCAACTGTCTAAATATGCAGTACTGGATTTTATCGTGACTGGGCAGAATCACGAGTCACAGACAGTCGCTTCCCAATGAGCTGAGTCTGAAAGGCCTAGAGAGCAGAAAGAGAGACTGATGGCTGAGGATGACCCAGTAGCAGTGGAGAAACGAGTGAGACCATCTATGTTGAGGATGCACAGCTCATGAGGCATCATAAGGTTCTCCAAGATTTGAGCCCCATAAAACATTAGGGGTACTGATATCACCCACTAGCAGAAATTGGTGAGGGTGTTTTTCAGTAAGGCCTGCGGGAGCCTCAGAGTCTACTGCATCCTGCAGAGGTAAGAACAGTGAGCAGATAGGATTTTCTAACCCACATGAACTGCAACGGCTACTGCTTGTAGGTAAGTATCCAAGGAGAGAGCAGTGGAGTGGTGCGTGCTGTTGGCAAACACAGCAACCCCTCCCTTAGCTCTTTCCCCAGCAGGTCATCCTTTCGGTGGAGGCCCGTAGCCCAGGGACGTCAGTGGCTTTAAGATGTGCTTCTTGTAAACACAAGCACAGGATTGTTCCTGTGCCAGGAGTTTCAGTTCCTCCACATGAGTCCTGAACCCATTCATGTTCCACAGTATTATGGGTGCTATTTATCAAAGCATTTGCATTTTCACCATGTTTTTCCATTGGGGTGGGGAGCCCACAATGGGTCGAAATTCACCCTTGAGCAAGGTGGTTGCCTCAGGCATACTTCGCATTCCATTGGCTCAAGAAGAAGCAGCAGAACAGTCACGATGAATGACATCGACATGGCCTGATGGTCCACAGACTTTTCATCTATGGTGGAAGCGTCTCATTTGTGATTTTTAGCCTGGGAGGGCTTTGTAGGAACCGCCTCAGCAGTGGTAGAGGAAGTGCTGGTTGTTTTACCACACACAGACTTTGCAGGTACTGGGAGCTCTGCAATGGTGGCAACTGTTGCTTTATTTGGTGTTCTCGGGGGTCTATGGGCTCTGAAATAACTGCAGCTTTACAAGAGGACTGACAAACATTGGTACTAATGCTGACACTACCAACTTCCACTTGTGCAGAAACATTGGCTGTTGAAATAGGCCTTTTAAGGGTGTAAGCAAAAGATGTAGTGAATGTGGGAGGCTGCATGGCCTTACAGATCTTTTTAGCCTCTTCATAGAGGATATGCCTCATTTTTTAATCTCCTGTATCTTCCTTTCTTCAAGGAAAACACTGCAGTCCGTACTCCAGGCAAGGTGATCCCCAAAGCAATTTACACACTTTGGGGGAGATGAACAACAAACTCCTTCTTGCGTGGCCTAACCACACTCGTCCCAAGCGGCTTCACCCTTACATACTAAGATACTGTGTCTAAAGTACTGGCATTTAAAACAGCACAATGGGTTGGGGACAGAGGGCTGCAAGCTTAGGAGCAGGAAATCTGTCTTGACATGCTCCTGGAGTTTTGCGCAACTGAAAATAAGGACAAATGAGTCTCATTTGGCCTGATTGCTATCCACCCTTTTCATTACTTTTGCACATCCACAATGCTGTCTTGGGAGCACTCACAAGATACTGGCATGACATAGCACTTTTGTTATAGTTCAAGCTGTTGTGTAGCACAATTTCAATGACATATTGCCTGAGGCATCTAGCTTTCTGGAGGTTCGTAGCTTGCTGGGAATTAGAAGTTTCCACTAACAGTGCACCAGTGCTTGATAGATTTGAAAGTGACACAGATTTCCTCTAAGCACTTTTGGATACAGAAAAGCTAAACTTTTTCAAAATTGACCTCTTTTGTTTTAAATATTAAAAACACATTCTGAACAGCAGCATGGATGTTTTACTATAAATCGTAGCATTCTGATTGGGTATTGGTAACTACCAGCAGACCACCCATTTCACTGAGAGATGGAAGAAGAAATTTCAAGGATTCCGTCTCGATCCCATGAGCAGCTAGGGAAATAAGGGTCCAACCAGACAGAGCTTCACTTGCCTGAGTAAGCCTTATACAACTGAGGTGTGGCAGATCCCCAGATGTTGCCTCCTAATGACACTTCCACCTCAACAGCCTTGCATCTCACTGGTGCAAAGTACACCTTGTGATGGAGTTTATTATAGAGGTTCTTACCATCCTTATGATTCAGGTGGTCAAGCCAAGATCCCCATCCCCTGTGGCACAACATTCCACTGCAGCACAGCATGGTGAACACAGAAGCATGCCCACAGCTTACAGAGACAGAGGACTGGTGGCACTTACAGTCCTCAGCTGTGGTAACTTGGAGTCACCAATCATATACCCAGCAAATGAAAGCTCATCCCATGAGAGCTCTCCTAGTTCCTCGGTTCCATCCAGCTGAGTCCTTGTTCTGGACCTACACCATGCTGCGACATTGCTCCAGTTGCCACCAGGGATGATACTCCCCAGTGACAACACAGAGCCTCCAGCTATCACTCTCAGAGCCTTCAATGCTAGCCATCCCTGAACCTGGTGCCCCAGGACTTTTATTCTCCTGTGGATTTTAGAGAGTGGACCTGTGCCCAGTAGTTACTGTCACAACATATGTCATGGCAGACTTTGTCTTCATCATATTCCTCTTTGACTTCTTCATATTCCTAGCAGCTCAGGAGGATCTTTTCAGTTTCGTCTGTAAAGGCAGTGTCTACCACATCCCTTGCAGTTTTGGCATGTCATACACTTCTCAGATCATCGGGACCATGGAGAACAAATTTATAGTACATAAGTGTCACATACTTTCAACAGCTGTATAAATCTGGCATTTCACAACATTGTTTTGGTACTGGTCATTCTATGAAATATACCAATACAGATATTTCAGTTCTACTTCCATTAATTGGGTTTAAGAAAACAGTTGACACTAAATTGGTTGTTGTACAAACTTCAATTGTGCTTGGAATCCTACACTCTCTCTCTCTCTCTCTCTCTCTCTCTCTCTCTCTCTCTCTCTCTCTCTCTCTCTCTCTCTCTTTCAACAACACAGGGACAGAGTTAATAATACTTCTTCACCCACTGCTAATTAACACTCACTATTGATAACTTCTGACATTGGTCATTTTTGGTTGTGTGATGGTACTAGCTGTTTACAATGTATTGTCTCTATGTATACCATATTGTTGTTCATGGTCAGCACAGCCCTGCCTATCACAAGTCTAAATTTACTTTCATAGTGCTATCTCACTGCATTTGGGCTTTGAAAATGACGAAGTGTTCACCAGTTGAAATATCGGTGGTTGTCAAAGACTTCACCCAGCTGTGTTCCCGTAAGTTATTTGAACACAACATACATGCTCTGAAGATCATGTGGATTACACTCCGATGTAAATCAATATTTAATAATTGTAAGGTACAACAAACAAAACATTCTGCAAAAAGCAGAGAGTTTCAGTTTGCTGTTGACAAGACCAAGAGATATTCAGAACCAGTATTAAATTTAAATAACAACAATATGAGAAGGACAGATTACTACTCACAACATAGAGGAGGCATTAAATTGGACACAGGAGAAATGGAAATACTTCTAGTTTTCTTTTCATTGTACCTGTCCAACTCACTTCTGTGAGGTGAGCAGCAATCTGTCCTTTCCATATTACTGTCATTCCTTCCTCAACTTTCAGTTGTTTAGTATTAAGTCTGAAGTTGAGTACTGGAACAGTAGAATTAAATTACACTACCTTTTAAATAATCTTCGAGAATGACAACTCCCAATATATTTAAAATTAGAAAATTAAATGTGATGTGTGATCTAAGGTTTTTCCAGCATACAGAAATCTTGAAATTTTCTCAGGCATTCAGCCGGGTAGCATCGTTCAAAAGGCGTGATACTTTGGCAAGCTGACTTCTTGCCATCTTCAGGCGTTCTTGGAGTCAGATTGATCTCTGATGGATGCCGTCTTTATATAATCTCCATCCCTCTCCTGCAGCCTCCATCTGAGAGCTCCCGAGTGGTCCGCAGCCTGTGGTGGGGCAAAGGTGGCACTGGGTCTTGGCAGAAATGCGGCACCTCACAACAGATCATGGGCTGCAGTCCCTCTGCAGCCACGGGTGCTTGCAGAACTCTGCCATCGTGGTGACAATGCTGCTTCTTCTTGTTGTGTTTTAATCATACTCATAGCTGGATCCCAGACCTGGGCTCCAGCTTGGAGTATGATTAAAACACAAAGACAGTCTACATGAAAATCTGCTCCTGTCAGGACACCTGAAGAAGAAGAAGAAGAAGAAGAAGAAGAAGAAGCATTGTCACCACGACGGCACAGTTCCGCAAGTGGCCGTGGCCGTGGCCGTGGAAGGACTGCGGCCCATGATCTGTCACGGTGCACCACGCTTCCCCCACCACTCAGCGCTGCCCTTCCCCCATCACCAGCCGCAGACCACTCTCAGAAGCGCCCAGACGGAGGCTGCAGGAGAGGGGTGGAGATTATATAAAGTCAGCGTCCATCAGAGATCAATCAAACTCCAAGAACGTCTGAAGATGGCAAGAAGTCGGCTTGCCGAAATATCGCGCCTTTTGAACAACACTAACCAGCTGAATACTCGAGAAATTTTCAAAATTACATTTACTGTCCTATCAAGTATGTGGTCTGCTAAGAAACCTCATGGCTATTGGTGAGGAATCAACTGTTTTGCAAACACACTGGCAGGCCATGTCATGTACGTGGGCACGTGGTATTTGCCTGCAGCAGTGTGATGGTATGAGCTTTTGTCACAGACTTCTTTACTATCATGAAGACAATGTTAATATATTCGATTCACTATGTGCAGCTCACTTGGGGACTTCTCTCTGGCACCTTCTTTTCCTCCAAGAAAACAGGGCAGTTACAGCTCTATGCAGTGTGACTGTTAAAACAGGTCAAGCATACTTGCAGAGACAACATCTACTTCATAGACTGCCTTCCTACACATAGATTATGTGCATACATAGTGTGTCCATACCACATAGACACTGCAATGTGTTTGACATTATACAACTACACTTCCAAATGGATGTACAGTTGACAAAACAAAGCTGTTTGCATGTCTTGATAAGATTGGATACCTTCGGCTGCACACAGCTTGTGCCAGTGGTAAACCACCACACAACAGCAACAGTGGCAGCACCACATTAACACACTTAACTGTGTATTTATTCCCTTTTTATTGTAACAGTTTTACTTACAGACCTCTTTTAATTTCCTGGGATTGTGTATAATTACTGCACATAGGACATATATCCGACAAGCAGTCAATTACTGCCGGGACGCCTCAGCATGCCCAGATGCCCAGGCCAGGAGAAATAGTGTCCTAGCACTCATCCAGTATGATGGTATCAGGTTTTTTTTTTTTAGGGGCACAACTAACAATGGTCATTAGCACCCAGACAAAGTTAGGAATGCACTGCGAGGCACAAGGTTAAAACAGCAACTACAAGGGACAACACTATAAAAGACATATTAACAGGCATAGGATTTAAAAAAAAAAAGCATAATCAAATGTCCTTAGACAGGTTTGTCAAGTGGATAAAACGAAGAACGCAAGCAGCTGCTCCTGGGTCATCCGCTAAAATGGCATCCAGAGTACATGACAGGGCAAGATCAATGCGCAGTGTATTAAAATTCGGACAGGACGTTAAAATGTGGCGTACCATCAGCAATTGCCTACATGGGCAAAATGGCGCCGCCAGCAGATGGTGATGGCTGAACCGGCAGTGTCCAATTCCTAGCCGCGCCAAAATGACCTCCTCCCGCCGAGAAGGGCATGAAGAGGTCGTCCAAGCCGTGGGAAGAGGTTTCAAGGCCTGAAGTTTGTTGTCCGTAAGTGTAGCCCAATCGGCATGCCACAGTGATAAAATGCGCTGACAAATGACCCTGCTACAATCAGATGAAGGGACACAACAAGAAGCTGTCCGAGGCCGAAGGACCGCAGCCTTGGCCGCGGCATCTGTAGCTTCGTTCCCAGGGATACCGACATGGCCAGGAACCCACATAAAGGTAACCGGAGAACCGTCGTCTGCCAGCTGCTGAAGAGAGCGTTGGATCCGGTGCACGAAAGGGTGAACCGGCTACGGATCACTGAGGCTCTGGATGGCACTCAGGGAATCAGAGCAGATGACATAAGCAGAATGTCAGTGGCGGCAGATGTAAAGAACAGCCTGGTAGAGGGCAAATAGCTCAGCTGTGAAGACCAAACAATGGCCATGGAGCCGGTATTTGAAACTGTGTGCCCCGACAATAAAAGAACGCCCGACACTGTCATTGGTCTTAGAGCCATCTGTATAAATGAAGATCATATTAATGAACTTCGAACGAAGTTCGACAAAAGGGAGCGGTATACCGAAGCTGGGGTAACCTCCTTTGGGAGCGAGCTGAGGTCAAGGTGAACGCGAACCTGAGCCTGGAGCCAAGGTGGCGTTTGGCTCTCGCCCACTCGAAAGGTTGCAGGGAGTGAAAAATCGAGGTGCCGAAAGAGGCGACGAAAGCGAACTCCAGGGGGTAGCAGGGCAGAGACATACAACTGATATTGATGGTCGAGAGAGTGCTTGACCTTTCCCGGCTTAGGAATCGGGACAACAATAGATTCGTGCCAGCATGTAGGAACATGACCCTCAATCCAGATGTGATTATAAGTACGAAGAAGAAAACCTTTACCCACAGGAGAAAGATTCTTCAGCATCTGAATATGAATAGAATCAGGCTCTGGAGTGGATTTTTGAGTTCCCACATGGTGAATGGGGCATTATAACTTTCACGATTCGAGGAGGGGAAGTTAGGTGGCCTTGCCTCCTCTGCCTGTTTTCAGGGGAGGAAGGCAGGGTGGTAATGAGCGGAGCTCAAAACCTGTGCGAAAAAGTGGCCGAAGGCATTGGAGACATCCTCAGGGGCCACAAGGACGTCATTTGCGAGCGTCAAGCCAGAAACTGGTACGTGGACCTTAGTGCCAGATAGCCGGCGCAGGCTACCCCAGGCAACAGAAGAAGGAGTAAAACTGTTGAAGGAGCTTGTGAAAGCAGCCCAGCTGGCTTTCTTTAATAACACGACGACATTGCACACGTAATCGTTTATAATCGATACAATTCGCCATCGTAGGGTGGTGTTTAAAGGTGCCTAAAGCACGTCAACGAGCACGTAAAGCATCTCTACATGCTGCGGTCCACCAGGGGCCGGTACACGACGTGGAGAGGAAGTAGTGTGAGGGATGGAATATTCAGCAGCAGTGAGAATGACTTCCATGAGGTGTGCGACCTGACTATCGCAGCTTGCAAAGGTTTGATCCTGAAAGGTCGCCCTGGAAGAGAAGAGCCCCCAGTCTGGTTTGGAGATGTTCCAACTAGTTGAGCATGGAGAGGGTGTATGATGCAGGAGATGGATAACATAAGGGAAGTGGTCACTCGAATATGTATCAGAAAGTGCGTACCACTCAAACCGGCGTGCAAGTTGGGTAGTACATATAGAGAGGTCTAAATGGGAATAGGTGTGTGTTGTGTCCGAAAGAAAAGTAGGGGCGCCAGTATTGAGGCAGACAAGATTGAGGTGGTTGAAAAGGTCTGCTAACAGGGAGCCTCTCGGGCAGGATGCTGGAGAGCCCCAAAGGGGATGGTGGGCATTGAAGTCTCCAGTCAACAAAAATGGTGCAGGTAACTGAGCAATAATTTGCATCATGTCTGCCCTGGTAACAGCAGACGACGATGGAGTGTAAACAGTGCAAATGGAAAATGTAAAAGTGGGGAGAGTAATTCAGACGGCAACTGCCTGCAGGCCAGTGTGCAATGTGATGGGATCATAGTAAATATCATCCCGGACCAGCAACATAACCCCTCCATGAGCCGGAATACCTGCCACAGGGGGTAGGTCAAAACGCATGAAGGCATAGTGTGCCAAGTCAATTTGATTGCATGGGCGTAGCTTCATTTCCTGGAGAGCTACGACGAGCGGACAGTGCAAGCGTAGCAGCAACTTTAAGTCCTCTCGGTTGGAGCGAATGCCGCGAATATTCCAATGAAGAAGTGCCATCGTGAGAAGAAAAAGAAAAAGGAGAAGCAAGAAGGGGACACCTCGAAGGCCCCTGAGGGTCTGGCTTCAAGCGAGCACTGCCGCTGCCATCAATCGGCAGAGAGTCATCGTCCATTTGTTCAATAGGTTCGTCGGCCATCTTGTTAAGATGGCCGGGAGGGGGAGCTTCCTCCGCCAGTGAACGGCCAGATGTTCGGCTACCAGCGGTGTGGTCAGGCAAAATGGATGACGGCCTGGGGCAGCAACCGCTGGGTGGCGCAGGAGAAGAAACACGCCGTGGTGGAGAAGGAGAACTTTGCTTCCTATGAGCCTTCTTGGAAGTACTGGTCGATGGGTGGGAGTTCGAGGTACGTAGGAAGTCTGCACGGGATGGTTCCTTCTTGAAGGCCCGTTTGCATCTGACTTCTGGGTCTTAGTCTTGGCAGAAGCTGATGAAGGTGCTTGTGTCTTAGGGGTGACGGGAGGAAGAGGAGACATTGACCGGGCAATCTTAGCACTGGCCGAACGGACAACCGTAGTGCTAAAGGTCAGATTGCATGTCTGCGTCACCACCTCCCCGGTAGCCCGAGGAGAGGCGAGGACAGTACTGTATTTCCCCGCTGGGAGCAGCGTGGACTTCCTTCTAGCAAATAGCTTGCAAGCAGCCGAGGTGGACACCTCCTCTTTGACCCGAATTTCCCGTATACAGCGTTCATCCTTGTAGATGGGACAGTCGCGGGAGGACGCTGCATGGTCACCCTGACAGTTCACGCAACGAGGAGACGGAGGTGGACAGTCGCCCTCATGTGCGTCCTTGCCACAAATGACACATTTAGCTGCATTAGAACAAGACTGGCGAGTGTGATTAAAACGCTGACACTGGTAGCAGCGCGTAGGTGTCGGGACATAGGGGCGAACAGAAATAACCTCGTAGCCCACTTTAATGCACGATGGCAGCTGAACACTATCAAAGGTCAAGAAAAGTGTCCGGGTCGGTACAAGGTCATGATTGACCTTTTTCATGACCTTATGGACAGCCGTCACGCCCTGCTCAGCGAGGAAAGACTGAATCTCCTCGTCAGTCAATCCGTCGAGTGATCTAGTATATACCATACCACGCGACGAATTCAAAATGCGGTGAGCCTCCACCCAGACAGGGAACGTGTACAGGAGTGTGGCCCAAATCAGTTTATGTGCCTGAAAGGCACTCTCAGTTTCCAACAACAAGGTTCCGTTATGCATCCAGGTACAAGACTTGACAGATCCGGCTATGGCATCTACGCCCTTCTGGATAACGAAAGGGTTGACAGATGAAAAATCCTTTCCATCCTCAATCTAGAAACTACGAGGAACTTTAGGGCAGGCGGTAGTACTTTTGTCACTGGTGGCTGGTCAAGTTTCCGTTTTTGGGCAGACGTCGAGAGAGAAGAAGAAGAGAAATCCATTGCGGAGGAATCCCCCATGATTGCCAGCGTCTCCGATGGTGCGCTCCTTCCATGTGGGGACCCTCTCAGAGGGCACTCCCGCTTTAGGTGAATGTTTACACCTCCCGAGAAACGGACGGAGGGGCCAATTGGCATGGTCGGAA
Organism: Schistocerca piceifrons; assembly: GCF_021461385.2. Lineage (NCBI taxonomy): Eukaryota > Metazoa > Arthropoda > Insecta > Orthoptera > Acrididae > Schistocerca > Schistocerca piceifrons. Next base: position 747,456,166 of record NC_060138.1, on the reverse strand, counting down.
GGTGTCAGCTCAGGCAATCACCCCACCCTGGGCCTGGCCTTTACCAGGGGGTACATGTGTGCTTTACTTGTCTACCCAGGGCAGGGAATTACGCGTTACCCCGTCACCGGCTACGCGTGCGAACGCGTGGGTCTGCCTTCAGGCACACACAGGGAGGAAAGAAGAAGAGGAAAAAAAAGGACTGTCTCAAACGCCAAGGTGGAGACCAGAGGGTGGACAAGAAGGCAAGGAGTACAAGGCAAGGAGTACAAGGCAAGGAGTACAAGGCAAGGAGTACAAGGCAAGGTAAAAAGTAAGGAAGACAGTGAGAGGGAGGACAAAGAAAGGAACCAAACAAAGGACGTAAGAAACCAGAATAAGCGAAAAACCAAAATGACCACAAATATAAGTCGTCGTGGAACCGTCCGTCTCCGGACGCAGGCACAAACTACCCCCTCGAGGGGGAGGGACTCCTTTTAGTCGCCTCTTACGACAGGCAGGAATACCTCGGGCCTATTCTAACCCCCGGACCCGCAGGGGGAGGTATCGGGGGGTGTGAACCGGCAGGCAGCACAGTGTTCAACCTTACTGTACCCAGAAGTGGATACAGTGGTGGCACAAAACAGGTGTAATTGGCTGGCTTCGGGGGTCGTCGTTAGGAACGGTGTCAACCCCTCAGCAAGACAATGTGTCACTTACAACAGTATGGAACATCCATTTTTATACAGCATCCAATTCAAACATGAGACCACTTTCCCTGGATGCTCACAACTACTTACAGGATGCTGGTCTTACCACCTCCATGCCTCATGAGGCAGGTAATTGATGCTAATGGTGGATTGACCTTGTACTAGCCTCAACTCTGTTGTGAAACTTCCCTTGGCTCACATTACTCCAATTTGATATAACTATGTTTGTTAATTGGAAATCCACATGAAATCACTGTAGTTTAAATTTTATTTACTGCATTCGTGTTACCCAACACTTATTACCTGTAAATCTGAAAAAAGCACACAAAGAAGTCCATTTGAATCTAAATAGGAATGGTGTCCTAAAATGTGAGACAGTCAGAAAACACTGAATATCAACCAGTGTAAGAATAGGTAAACCCAAAATTAATAACATTCTTTTCCTTACTGCCTCTTCAAAATTTTCTGCCTTCATTGTGAAAAAGTAGTGCAGTCGGGGCTTGGAAAAGCTTTTTTTCATATTAACAATCTTTGGGAGTCCAAGGACAGCATTCCATGCACTTTACACATTTCTCTGCGTTAGTCTTAAGAGAAACAACCACCGCCAAATGTGCATTCAGAGTCTTCTTTTCCATCTGAATCATTGTCTTCAGTTAAATTTGTATCAAATTACAGGAAGACTATGTTTCCTATGTCTCTCTCTCTCTCTCTCTCTCTCTCTCTAGTGGCTCTTGATATAGCTTGCCAATTTTGTGAGCTTGTTGGTTACCATTTGGAATCATGTTTGCATCTTGTATGTCAAACTCCCCGTGTAGTGCAAAGTAATTGTCTCTAATTATATGCCCGTTACATAGAAAGAATCCTGTGTTCCAGAGGCCATTTATAGCATTTTCCATTGTTACTGCTCTCAAGTACGCCACTCCTAATAAACTCTTACTTGAAGATCCTACTTATCTTGTCTTTCTATTTCTTGGGGATAATTCGATTCAAATTGTCCCATGAATTCCATACAAGACACTGCATTTTATATGTGGCATCACGTAATAAACAGATGATGTGCATGTGGTTTTCTCTTACTCTGTCTATCACACAAAAGTAATATGATGCACATCTGGTACTAGCACAGCGTGATCACTGCCAGATGGCTTCATAAAGTTCACAAAACTGTCAAACCATTTCCTAAAAATGTAAGTCTGAATCCAGCTGCTAGGTTGGCAGGCATATGTTACCCTAATATGAGATACAGTGTCCTAATATGCGATACTGAAGTGAATTAGGATACCCGTGCTATTGCATTTTAGGAGTACACCACCTTATGCTGAAAACCTTGCCTTGGTTTGGTTTGAAGGGCAGTTCATTACAGCAACTGAAAGAGTTCTTTGCGAACATGTAAAATCAAAGATTCTCAACCATGTTCAGCACCTTAATGGTCTTACTGTCACTGCTCTACACCTCAAATGCTGTGAGAATCAAGATCTGATACTTCTCAACAGAACTGAGCACATAACTTTAGTCAGAATCTAGCTGTCCCACATTAGCAACACTCCTGTAATACGCACTTTTTTTCTACATTCAAAATCATTCTCAGTAATGACAGTACTATTTGGGTAAATTAAAAACAACATCAAATAAGAACATAAATAGTCATTTCTCAAATTATATTCTAATTGCAATAAAGCAAGCAAAGCATAGTGCAATCCATCACATGGCTTCTATAATTTCAAAACCAGATACTACCAAATTAATGAGTTCTATTTTCCTTGAAAATTAGGGAGAAATGAACAATAATTTCCATTGGGAAAGAGTATTCTATGCTTGTTCTGTCAATCGGGTGATTGTGCAATTTCATACCTGCTTATCTTTTGGGTCATTATACATGTACAACAGAATTTTAACTGATATTGCCAGAATTTTAATGTTTTATCCAGGCCCATTGCACTTATAATTGAACTTACATTCCCAGCATTTTTGTAATTTTATTTTGAGAGCAAAATTTATGAGCTCATCGTTAAATATTTATTGTCTTTTATCCATTTTCATCTTAACAATTTTTTGTGCCGCACCTGCTTCCCTGTCCTACCTGATACTTTTGTGAATAATTTTATGCATACAGACAAAACTACTACTTTGGGAACTTATTTTGGAGCTGACTGTTTTCAAAAGAGAGAGTGATCATGAATTTAGTGTTCCTCAACAAGAAGATAAAATGATTGCTATTAAGCTTACATTTGAGTGTGTAGTTCGAAAAAGAAGGAACTACATCTAAATACATACTCAGCAAGCCACAGTACAATGTGAGGCAGAGAATACCCTGTATCACTACTAATCATTTGCTTTCCTTTTCCACTCGCAGATGGAGCGAGGGAAAAATGACTATCTATATGCCTCTATGAGCCCTAATTCTCATATTTTCACAGTCCTTAAGCAAAATGTTTGTTGGCAGTCAGCTTCTAAAGCCGTTCTCTAAATTCTATCAACAGTATTCCTCAAAAAGATCATCATCTTCCTTCCAGGGATTCCCATTGAAGTTCCCAAAGCATCTCTGTAGCACTTGTGCGCTGTTTGAACCTACCTGTAACAAATCTATGGCTCACCTCTGATCTGTTTCAATGTCTTCCTTTAATCCAATGTCGTACAGATCACAAACACTCATGCAGTACCCAAGAATAGGTCGCACTAGTGTCCTATAAGCAGTCTCCTTTACAGATGAACCGCACTTTCCTAAAACTCTCCCGCAAACCAAGTCAGTCATTCACCTTCCCTATCACAATCCTCACATGCTCATTCCATTTCATATCACTCGGCAATGTTATGCCCAGATATTTTATCGAGTTGTCTGTGTCAAGAAGAACACTACTAATGCCATATCCAAATAGTACAGGTTTGTTTTTCCTACTCATCAATATTAACTTAAATTTTTCTATATGCGGAACCAGCTGATATTCATCACACCAACTGGAAACTGGCCGAGCCATCGTGTATCATCCTACAGTCACTCATCTACACCACCTTCCCATGCACCACAGCATCATCAGCGAACACTGCATATTGCTGTCCACCCTGTCCACCAGATCATTATCTGCAATAATAACAGTCCTATCACACTTCCTTGGGAAACTCCTGATGATACTCTTCTCTCTGATAAATACTTGCCATCAAGAACAACAAACTGGGTTCTATTACTTAATACACTCCTGGAAATGGAAAAAAGAACACATTGACACCGGTGTGTCAGACCCACCATACTTGCTCCGGACACTGCGAGAGGGCTGTACAAGCACAGCGGACACACCAGGAACCGCGGTGTTGGCCGTCGAATGGCACTAGCTGCGCAGCATTTGTGCACCGCCGCCGTCAGTGTCAGCCAGTTTGCCGCGGCATACGGAGCTCCATCGCAGTCTTTAACACTGGTAGCATGCCGCGACAGCGTGGACGTGAACCGTATGTGCAGTTGACGGACTTTGAGCGAGGGCGTATAGTGGGCATGCGGGAGGCCGGGTGGACGTACCGCCGAATTGCTCAACACGTGGGGCGTGAGGTCTCCACAGTACATCGATGTTGCCGCCAGTGGTCGGCGGAAGGTGCACGTACCCGTCGACCTGGGACCGGACCGCAGCGACGCACGGATGCACGCCAAGACCGTAGGATCCTACGCAGTGCCGTAGGGGCCGCACCGCCACTTCCCAGCAAATTAGGGACACTGTTGCTCCTGGGGTATCGGCGAGGACCATTCGCAACCGTCTCCATGAAGCTGGGCTACGGTCCCGCACACCGTTATGCCGTCTTCCGCTCACGCCCCAACATCGTGCAGCCCGCCTCCAGTGGTGTCGCGACAGGCGTGAATGGAGGGACGAATGGAGGCGTGTCGTCTTCAGCGATGAGAGTCGCTTCTGCCTTGGTGCCAATGATGGTCGTATGCATGTTTGGCGCCGTGCAGGTGAGCGCCACAATCAGGACTGCATAGACCGAGGCACACAGGGCCAACACCCGGCATCATGGTGTGGGGAGCGATCTCCTACACTGGCCGTACACCACTGGTGATCGTCGAGGGGACACTGAATAGTGCACGGTACATCCAAACCGTCATCGAACCCATCGTTCTACCATTCCTAGACCAGCAAGGGAACTTGCTGTTCCAACAGGACAATGCACGTCCGCATGTATCCCGTGCCACCCAACGTGCTCTAGAAGGTGTAAGTCAGCTACCCTGGCCAGCAAGATCTCCGGATCTGTCCCCCATTGAGCATGTTTGGGACTGGATGAAGCGTCGTCTCACGCGGTCTGCACGTCCAGCACGAACGCTGGTCCAACTGAGGCGCCAGGTGGAAATGGCATGGCAAGCCGTTCCACAGGACTACATCCAGCATCTCTACGATCGTCTCCATGGGAGAGTAGCAGCCTGCATTGCTGTGAAAGGTGGATATACACTGTACTAGTGCCGACATTGTGCATGCTCTGTTGCCTGTGTCTATGTGCCTGTGGTTCTGTCAGTGTGATCATGTGATGTATCTGTCCCCAGGAATGTGTCAATAAAGTTTCCCCTTCCTGGGACAATGAATTAACGGTGTTCTTATTTCAATTTCCAGGAGTGTAAGTCTTCGAGCCGCTCACATATCTGGAAACCTATTCTAGATGCCCGTAACTTTGTTAACAGTCTGCAGCGAGGTACCATATCAAATGATTTTCAGAATTTTAGGATTATGGAATCTGGCTGTTGCCCTTCATCCATACTTTGCAGTATATCATGTGAGAAAAGGGCAAGCCGAGTTTCACACGAGCAATGCTTTCTAAAACCATACAGTTCGTGAAAATAAGCTGTTTGATCTCTAGGAAATTTATTATATTCATACTCACAATATGTTCTAGGATTCTATAGCAAACTAATATTAAGGATTTTGGTGTGTAATTTTGTAGCTGTTTTTTATCCTTCTTATATACAAGACACACCTGCACTTTTTGTCAGTCACTGGTCATTTTGCCCTGGGGGAGAGATTTGCAATGAATGCATGCTAAGTTAGAGGTCAATGCTGTGAAGTACTCTGTAAAATCTAATTGGTATTCCACTTAGACAGGCAATTAATTTGTTGTCAACGCTTTCAGTTTTCAGTTGTTTCTCTATGCCAGGCATGCTTATTAGTTGTTGTTTTTGGGCATTTCGCACATGGATTTTTTCACAGATGCACGAATTTATACCAACCTTTGCCTGTAGTCATTTTCACGTTCTCTTTTGAGACAAGAGTGCAACTGCCCTTGCTTCCTCAGCATTTTCCAAATTTCGTTGCTAAACTACGATGGGTCTTCTAGTCCTCAATCCTCTGGCCAGAGCTCAATGAACAATCTGTTTAAACTTTGCCCATAATTCCTCTATGTCTATCATATTGGAATGAAATGATTGCAATTCATTCAGTACATCATTACCAGTTTTATTTGTGCCAAAGAATTCAATAATTATTCAATCAGTTACTCTCTCCTATATCTGAAATATGAGATTAATAAAAGAAGAAATTTTGCCGGAAGTCTGACTGATCTAAATCCTCAAAATCACAATACTGCCTCACTCCTATAAAACGAATGCCCTTAAAACAATTTGGATGTATTCTCTTTAAAATTCGTGATATTTGTGATACAGTTTTCCTTAGCTCGTGTTACAATAGTTACCTTAAAGACTACAAATAATATGCACTAGTGTGATACTCATCTAAACAAGAGAAGCTCCCATAGAAAGTCCGTCAGCACCTACCACAATGAGAATATTTTCACAGCAAAGTTAACACCACTTTTGGACTGCTTCTAGTGGTATGGTCAAATCACTTCATATCTAGCAACCACTGTTGACATATAATTCCGTGTGTATAAATGTACACTGGCATGATAATACGTTGCTGCTATATTCCAACATGGGCATTAATGGGGCTAAAGTGAGACTATTTCATCTCAAATCACACTGGTCAAGAGTGACTGTGTCACATCATTATTTCAAAGTTTTCTGAAAAAAAATATATGTCAAAGTCCACAAGACACCTCTAACAAACTAAAATATTTTCAATTTTTGCTGATTTGTTAAAACATAATATAGCTCTCTAATCGAGGGTATTTCTGCAAATGTCATACGAAAGGAAAAAAAAGTAACAAAAAACTACAAGCAATACAGATTTGAAATTCTTTTTAATAACAGCCTTGTTCACATTAACACAGACAAACTTCTGGTTTTTTCATCTATAATTTGGAAAAATAAACTACGAAAATTTACAGCTCTTTAGCAAACTTCAAAAATATGTTTTGAATGTATGGATAGTCACAGGATGTTTACTGTCTTGAGAAAAAATGAAGTGAAAAGCCTGCTAACTGTCAGCTATGGCATTAATGCTTGAAATTCTTAAACTATCAAAATATTTCTACATAAAGATGAGAGAACATAAATTTTTTTCATTCTTTTAAATTATTTTCTCTATAGCCCCTATGCTGAATATTATAAACATTTTATAGTATGTTAGTTGGTCATTATACTTATGGGCAGTGCAATCAGAGTGGGCAATATTTTGCAGGGCACAATTTGAGAAAATTGTTATGTTAGACATAGTTACTCTCGAGGTCAAAAAATCCTGAACACTTAAAAATTTAAATTAACTGTAGATTTTGAGTAAATGTAATGCAAAACTGGTATATCTTAGTCAAAATAATTATTTTACAGCCTTAAACGTGATTGAGAAAACAATTGTTCATTTTATTCAAGCATTTAACAAAAAAAAAATTAAATATAGAAAAAGCTCTGTTTATACTTTTTCTGTTTTTCATATTATTAACAAATTTTTATTGTTTTCTATCATAATTTTACTTCTTTGTGACATTCATGAATTAAAATTGCCTACACTATAATAGTTAACACTGCACTGTTGAAAATAATGAATTTGCTTTTTTCATCTGCTCCTCATTGAACTTTTATAGCCAAGTTGAATTTGCACATGGACAAGGACAATCCAACAAGAGCAGTACTTGGGAAATGGGAACTGCACACTGATATGTTGATGATGGCCATTTGAAAGAATTTGCTGGACCATCAGGCGTCATAAAGGAGACAGTTATATTTTGCAGCTCATGAAAGACAGTAATTATTTATCCCAACCACCACTGATTGTCATATACACAAGAAATGAAGTTGCTCACAACAAAATCTTCTAAAGTATGCCGAGGTCTCTGCATTTCACACACAGTAACAGGTGCGTTTTATAAAGAACTGTTCTTTCAATGTACATGCCACTCCAGGATGCAATCCAGCAGTGACTTGACTGAATTCCCAACATTGGCTTCACAGCAGACCACACTTGTCTCCTTTTCTACATGGAAATCCTTCGATGTACTTTCATTCAGAAGTAAGAGTTCGTGATTTGTAGTAATTTTGATATGGACTGTACAAATACAGTATCATCTCTTATAGCATCATCAGCTTCATGCTCGAGATTAAATCTTGATGGAAGATATTTTTTTTCCAAGTTCATAAAGGTGCAAGCAATTTTTAAAATGAGATGTTGCACAGTGAGTCACATGCACGTGTTTAGGAAATGTATGGCCTCTAGATGCTATGACGTCAATTATCATGCTGACAGCATTGCATGTATGTAAAATGAGACCATCGTTGACAACAGCAAGTGAATATTGACACTCGTAATGTGTGCCAGTGGTAACTCTGAACTCTGTTCAGCAAAGCAACAGACCAGTTCTCAGCAAAGTCGAAATGAAGAACTAATGAGTTAGTATTCTGATATGTGACTGATTTTACTTCTCCTATGGCCTGTCTCTGAATCCTGTGGATATGATGATGAGCTACTCCTTTCATGAGCCAATGCCTAACATCTGTAACGAACTTCTCTAGCTCCAATGTCTTCTTCACCAACTTTCCTCCCTCCCAAAATGCATACATTACATGCCTATCAGTACCCTGAAGGCATCATACTTCAATGTCATCCCTTCAGCACCAAAACACAACACAAACTCTTGCAACCAACATATATCTCGCAGCTCTTAACATACATACTAAAGCATCAGGTCATCTCTTTGTACTTCTTCCCTGTGACACTACTTATGGTGAAACAAATAACTTTCAAATTAATGCAGAAAGTACATGTGCATACTCCTTTCACTGGCTGGCATTTTACCCATATTGGTCATAAAGAGTAAAATTTTATGAGAGCAGTTTTTAAATTTGGGTTCTCCTTTTTCATTAGGAGATATTCTTCTTTCACTGATCTTGTCATATAGCTTTTTATCTTTGTTCTGTGAATGCCAAAATATCTTTTTCATTCTTTATTTCATGAGCTTTCAAAGTTACATAATGTGATTGGTTGGTTGATTCAGGAGGAGGGGACCAAACAACGAGCTCATCGGTCCCACAGCACTAGGGAAGGATGGGGAAGGAAGACGGTCTTGCCCTTTCAGACTAACCACCCTGGCATTTACCTGCAGCGATTTAGGCAAATCACGGAAAACCTAAATCAGAATGGTCGGACGTGGGTTCAAACCATTGTCCCCCCAAATGCGAGTCCAGTGTGATAACCACTATGTGGTGAAACAAGTGCTGTACCAATTGCGAGGCAGAAAAGCGAGTGAGTGTGCCAGGACTTACCCCAGTTCACCGCTAGTAGCGCCATGTCACCACAACGCATCTGTGCGTAGCACGCAAGTGTTGCACCATAATTTAAAAATGAAATTAAAAGTTAACTTTGTCAGCACGCGCTTTAGTATATTAATCTTTAAACAGTAAATCTCAGACTGATCAGATGAATATTTTCCCTAGATACATCGCTTTATATAAAAAAAAAAGTGGCGCTAAATAATAAAGGTGGTGGTGGTGTGGTCTTCAGTCCTGAGACTGGTTTGATGCAGCTCTCCATGCTACTCTATCCTGTGCAAGCTTTATCATCTCCCAGTACCTACTGCAACCTACATCCTTCTGAATCTGCTTAGTGTATTCATCTCTTGGTCTCCCTCTACAATTTTTACCCTCCACGCTGCCCTCCAATACTAAATTGGTGACCCCTTGATGCCTCAGAACATGTCCTACCAACCGGTCCCTTCTTCTGGTCAAGTTGTGCCACAAACTTCTCTTCTCCCCAAGCCTATTCAATACTTCCTCATTAGTTATGTGATCTACCCATCTAATCTTCAGCATTCTTCTGTAGCACCACACTTCGAAAGCTTCTATTCTCTTCTTGTCCAAACTATTTGTCGTCCATGTTTCACTTCCATACATGGCTACACTCCATACAAATACTTTCAGAAATGACTTCCTGACACTTAAATCTATACTCGATGTTAACAAATTTCTCTTCTTCAGAAACGCTTTCCTTGCCATTGCCAGTCTACATTTTATATCCTCTCTACTTCAACCATCATCAGTTATTTTGCTCCCCAAATAGCAAAACTCCTTTACTACTTTAAGTGTCTCATTTCCTAATCTAATTCCCTCAGCATCACCCGACTTAATTAGACTACATTCCATTATCCTTGTTTTGCTTTTGTTGATGTTTATCTTATATCCTCCTTTCAAGACACTGTCCATTTCATTTAACTGCTCTTCCAAGTCCTTTGCTGTCTCTGACAGAATTACAATGTCATCGGCAAACCTCAAAGTTTTTATTTCTTCTCCATGGATTTTAATACCTACTCCGAATTTTTCTTTTGTTTCCTTTACTGCTTGCTCAATATACAGATTGAACAACATCGGGGAGAGGCTACAACCCTGTCTTACTCCCTTCCCAACCACTGCTTCCCTTTCATGTCCCTCGACTCTTATAACTGCCATCTGGTTTCTGTACAAATTGTAAATAGCCTGTCCCTCCCTGTATTTTACCCCTGCCACCTTTAGAATTTGAAAGAGAGTATTCCAGTCAACATTGTCAAAAGCTTTCTCTAAGTCTACAAATGCTAGAAATGTAGGTTTGCCTTTCCTTAATCTTTCTTCTAAGATAAGTCATAAGGTCAGTATTGCCTCACGTGTTCCAGTGTTTCTACGGAATCCAAACTGATCTTCCCCGAGGTTGGCTTCTACTAGTTTTTCCATTCGTCTGTAAAGAATTCGTGTTAGTAGTTTGCAGCTGTGACTTATTAAACTGATAGTTCGGTAATTTTCACATCTGTCAACACCTGCTTTCTTTGGGATTGGAATTATTATATTCTTCTTGAAGTCTGCGGGTATTTCGCCTGTTTCATACATCTTGCTCACCAGATGGTAGAGTTTTGTCAGGACTGGCTCTCCCAAGGCCGTCAGCAGTTCCAATGGAATTTTGTCTACTCCGGGGGCCTTGTTTCGACTCAGGTCTTTCAGTGCTCTGTCAAACTCTTCACGCAGTATCATATCTCCCATTTCCTCTTCATCTACATCCTCTTCCATTTCCATAATATTGTCCTCAAGTACATCGCCCTTGTATAAACCCTCTATATACTCCTTCCACCTTTCTGCTTTCCCTTCTTTGCTTAGAACTGGGTTTCCATCTGAGCTCTTGATATTCATACAAGTCGTTCTCTTATCTCCAAAGGTCTCTTTAATTTTCCTGTAGGCAGTATCTATCTTACCCCTAGTGAGATAGGCCTCTACATCCTTACATTTGTCCTCTAGCCATCCCTGCTTAGCCATTTTGCACTTCCTGTCGATCGCATTTTTGAGACGTTTGTATTCCTTTTTGCCTGCTTCATTTACTGCATTTTTATATTTTCTCCTTTCATCAATAAAATTCAATATTTCTTCTGTTACCCAAGGATTTCTACTAGCCCTCGTCTTTTTACCTACTTGATCCTCTGCTGCCTTTGCTACTTCATCCCTCAAAGCTACCCATTCTTCTTCTACTGTATTTCTTTCTCCCACTCCTGTCAATTGTTCCCTTATGCTCTCCCTGAAACTCTGTACAACCTCTGGTTCTTTCAGTTTATCCAGGTCCCATCTCCTTAAATTCCCACCTTTTTGCAGTTTCTTCAGTTTTAATCTACAGGTCATAACCAATAGATTGTGGTCAGAGTCCACATCTGCCCCTGGAAATGTCTTACAATTTAAAACCTGGTTCCTAAATCTCTGTCTTACCATTATATAATCTATCTGATACCTTTTAGTATCTCCAGGGTTCTTCCATGTATAGAACCTTCTTTCATGATTCTTAAACCAAGTGTTAGCTATGATTAAGTTGTGCTCTGTGCAAAATTCTACCAGGCGGCTTCCTGTTTCACTTCTTAGCCCCAATCCATATTCACCTACTATGTTTCCTTCTCTCCCTTTTTTTACACTTGAATTCCAGTCACCCATGACTATTAAATTTTCGTCTCCCTTCACAATCTGAATAATTTCTTTTATTTCATCATACATTTCTTCAATTTCTTCGTCATCTGCAGAGCTAGTTGGCATATAAACTTGTACTACTGTAGCAGGTATGGGCTTCGTATCTATCTTTGCCACAATAATGCGTTCACTATGCTGTTTGTAGTAGCTTACCCGCATTCCTATTTTCCTATTCATTATTAAACCTACTCCTGCATTACCCCTATTTGATTTTGTGTTTATAACCCTGTAGTCACCTGACCAGAAGTCTTGTTCCTGCTGCCACCGAACTTCACTAATTCCCACTATATCTAACTTTAACCTATCCATTTCTCTTTTTAAATTTTCTAACCTACCTGCCTGATTAAGGGATCTGACATTCCACGCTCCGATCCGTAGAATGCCAGTTTTCTTTCTCCTGATAACGACGTCCTCTTGAGTAGTCCCCGCCCGGAGGTCCGAATGGGGGACTATTTTACCTTCGGAATATTTTACCCAAGAGGATGCCATCATCATTTAATCATACAGTAAAGCTGCATGCCCTTGGGAAAAATTACGGCTGTAGTTTCCCCTTGCTTTCAGCCGTTCGCAGTACCAGCACAGCAAGGCCGTTTTGGTTATTGTTACAAGGCCAGATCAGTTAATCATCCAGACTGTTGCCCTTGCAACTACTGAAAAGGCTGCTGCCCCTCTTCAGGAACCACACGTTTGTCTGGTCTCTCAACAGATACCCCTCCATTGTGGTTGCACCTACGGTACGGCTATCTGTATCGCTGAGGCACGCAAGCCTCCCCACCAACGGCAAGGTCCATGGTTCATGGGAGGGGGATAATATAGGTAGGAACCCAAAAATTGGTTATAATGTGCAGATGTATGTCAAAATTAACTGGGACAAGTCTCAACATGATTAAAGCAATATTTTGGTCAGAATATACTTTTTTAAGAAAAATTGAAGGTGCTAAATATTAGACTTAGAAATAAGAAAATTTGTATGAAGCTTCAGTTTAGTATAAAAAAATTAATTATGTAATCCCATTGAGCTACCTCTAATAGTTTTTGAGTAATTTACTGAAAACTAAATTTGGAACAAAAATGTTCTTATTTATAGTAGATTAAATATCTATTATATTAATGCTAGAAAGTTTTGGTTACAGCACCTGATGAAACCTATTAAATAATAGAGCTATAACAAGTTTCAAGGCCTGGATGTAAATAATAACAAATACAAGGTCTCTCGCAGTTGTAGTTCCGAGATCATATTCTACTGTCACTTCCATTCTAAAAATTCTATATGGCAAAGTTTAAATGCAGGCGAGCTAAAACTTTTTCTGTGATTTTAACCAACTTAATTACATTCATACAAAAATTACGAAAATTCTAAGTTGATTCACAACAGTGTTATAAAATATTGTGTGTCTGGAAAGCGGCTGTTTAGAGGCTGCTACCGTGGGCATAGAGCGGAAGACAGCAGGTGTTCCCTTGGCCGTCCGCTGTGCCAGTATATAAATACAGACCGAGAGGCAAGATTGGTCTTCACTTCGCACCCAGCCACCGTACGATCTTCATCAGTCAAACGCCGGAGTACGCGCAGCATTGTATGACATCAGAGACAGGCTGTTACTAAACATATATTTTCAGTAATAATAGAAAGTGAACTAGCGAGGACTGTACACCATCTTGGATCATTTAGATTTTGAAAAGACTTCACTTCGTACCGAGCGACCGTACAGTCCACGTCAGACAAATGCCGAAGTACGCGATGCCTTGGACAATGTCACAGCCAGAATGTGACTAAACTCATATTTTCAGTACAAATAGGAATGGAATTCGAGAGGATTGTACACCACCCTGGATCTCTTAGATTTTGCAGGAGTGTGCCGCCCATAATGTTAACAAATCCGTGTGGCAAGTGGTGACAATTATTTTCCACTTTTGTGGCAAGCAATTACTTTGATTATCAGAAGTGAATGCGAAAGACAATTTAATACGAACTTACTGTAGAGGTCACCTCTGAACTGCTAATAGAGCTGTTTATGAGAGAGAGATTTATTGTTAGTATGAACATAATGAATATTACAACGTTGTGCATGTGAAACTTTACCAAATATATCTATCTATTAGAACTCAAAATTTTCATTTATAATCGTAGTCCTGATCCCGCTGAGAAGTAGAGAATAGAAACATTTCTTTCAGTGGGCTGGATAAGATGTGGACTTGCAGACTGAGAACTATGGTCAGTATGTTCTGCATCACTTTCTGGCTGACCACGGTAATAGTTTCCAGGTTCTCGTAAAAGACAGCAAACAATACTTCCAGTATTCCAATTTCCTCCTATTACTTATAAATGATTAAGATTATTATAATTATTAACCCTCTGCCACCCCACAACTATACCAACTCGTTTGGTAAAATAATGTGAGGAGGTGGGTGTGTATTCTGTATCTGCTGCTTGGAGTAGCTACCTGGTATCAGTGTCAGTAACTGTACCTTCTCAATATAGCAGTGTTCAGGTTTTGAAAACACACATCACATTGGGTGCACATCGTAGTCTTCAGGTTTTGCACCAAGTGCATCTACATTATACATTTCACAAAGTTTTGAAGATGTTTGCTTGTGTAAAACTTGTTTTACATTCTTCCACTTTTCGTTGTGCTTGCCGTTTTCTTCTTGTGCTTCTTCTCTTGCCTGGGCATTTAAGGGGGGATATATTAGAGCCTACAACAGAAATTCTGACATTCAACACATCAACAACTTCATACCCAGGAATACAAACATCTTCACTGTCTTCTTCAGTTTCACATTCCAGTGACTGTGATCATTCAGGTGGGTATCCATAAATTTTTTGTTGTAGCAAGTATAGCAATTCCTGCACAATGGATGAGACAGTAACACAGTTACTTGAGGATCAAGATATTTCTGCAGTACCACTAACAGACATCCAACAATTGTGAAGTGTATTTCACTTTTCTTAAATACAACCTTCTTGGGACTTTTTTCATAATCAACACATCTAACCTTTTCACTACTTTATTATTTCCTCACTGACATTGTATCTAACAAAAAGTTCAAACCAAGCAAAAAACTCTACCCCGAATGATTCATGTGCAAGTTTTCACTCATCGGTTATAAACAGAAGAGAGTCTGAAACAGTATTGCCAACATGCATAATTTATACCAGAAATTCAATGATGCAGAATGTTGAAAAATTTCTAACTATATACAAGGCGTGTTTTTTATGTAAGTACCATTTTGAAATTAAAAAGAGACGTGCTAAGATATCTCAATAATTTTATTTTTACATGAAAGCCTGTACCTTAATCTACTTTTCTACATAATTTCCGTCAAAATTGAGGCACTTGTCATAATGTTGTACCAGTTTCTGAATACCCTCCTCGTAGAAGTCTGCCACCCGATTTGTTAACCACTGCATCACCACTGTTTTGACTTCGTCATCGTCTTGAAGACACTGACTGCCCAGGTGTTTCTTCAAGTGCAGAAACAGATGGTAGTCACTGGGTGCAAGATCCGAGCTGTTCAGAGGATGATCTAGAGTTTCCCATCAAAAAGATGTGATGAGATCTTTGGTCTGATCCGCCACATGCGGACAGGCATTGTCTTGCAGTAAAACGATGACCTTGCTCAACTTCCATGGACCTTTGCTTTGATTCTGGTGTGACGTAGGCCACCCATGTTTAATTGCCCATAACAATTTGGCTTAAGAAATCATCACCGTCATTGTGGTACTGCTCAAGGAAAGTCAATGCACTGTCTAAACGTTTGGCTTTGTGCACATCCATCAACATTTTCGGTACCCAATGTGTGCACAATTTTCGGTAATGAGAAACATTAGGAAAGTCATCCCGCAAGGAGGAAATTGTAAAGTGTCTGTTTTCTCTCACCTTGTTGTCCACTTCCTGCACCAAACTTTCATTAATGACCGAAGGACGCCCACTCCGTTGTTCATTATGCACATTTGTGTAGCCATCTTTAAATGCTCTCACCCACTTTCTTACCATTCCATCACTTATAATGCTTTCTCTGTAAACTGAACAGATCTCACGATGAACATCGATCACTTTTAGGCCTTTAGCACTAAGAAATCTTATAACACCCCGTACTTCACAGTTGGCGGGACTCACGATTAGCAGAGGCATTTTAAACACTGAGTTCACAACGTAAACAAGGAAGAATCAGACTGTAATGGTGTCAGTGTGTAGATTAAGGTACAGACTTTCATGTAAAAGTAAAATTATTGAGGTATCTTAGCATGTCTTTTTTTTAATTTCAACATGGTACTTACTTAAACAACACACCTCGTACAAAAATACTGCCCACCACGACTGCAGTAACAACTAACACATTAACCAAACAACATATTGTGCAATTTTTTAAGTTTTGCAATGGGGATTTTTGAGTAAATAATTTGTTAAAACACACAAAAATGCAGTTTCATTTAATTTTTGATAATAAATTTTTGCATAATGCATTTAGCAGGAGCACAGAAGATATTGTTTATAGTTATAGCAATTGTATCTAGTAATATAGAAAGGAAGTTAGCATTCTGTGATTTTCCAAATTAAAAAACTTTAAGCAGAAAAAAATAAAAAAATTTTTATCTTCTTTTTAAATTTTTAAGTTAAAAGAAAGCTAATAAGTGAGTATGTATGTAATCTAAATCTGAACACATAGAGAGGGAGCTTTAATGCAAAACATCTGCCACGTCTCCAGTACTTTTGGTTTATTAGTCATGGTTTTTTTTTAGTTCTCTACTGTTTTAAGATTTATCTACAAAATATATGTCCTTCAAAGGACTGCACCATTTACAAAATGCAAGATAAAATGAAAATATTTCACTTCTTAGTACTAAATGTAAATATGGGGCTTGATGGGGTCTCAACAGGAAAGGGAAGGGGAAACTGGCTGGGATAATAGCAGAAAATTTAAGGGGGGGAGGCACTGCCATGAATGGTAAAATACCAGTGGTTACAGGTGTTGGAGCAGCACCTTTTTTAGGATAGGTAAGACAGAAAGATGTCAAGTTCTACGAGAGGTCAGGATTGAAACAAATCTTCAGTTTAGGAAAGAAATTAAACAGCACAATTCTAGCACATTGGATCACCAATCACAGCTGTCAATTATAAATTTTCACCAATCACCAGAAATTTTATCTACACCAAGTTGTATCTCAGTCCTAGGTAATTGCATTGATGAATTAAAGTCACCCAATCCAGTTGACATAATCTGCCTCTCTGAACACCATGTGACCACTGGTATAGGAACTAGGCCTAAGCACAATGAGAAACTCAGACAGGAGAGTACTGCAAATGTTAGAATAAGGAAAGGTTCTCATAAAAGTGTAATTAAAAATAATGTAAGTATATTTCATCAAAATATTGGGAGTTTAAAGAATAAAGTAGATGAGCTTCTGGTTTGTTTAGAAGATTTAGAAGCTGAGAATGAAATAGATATACTATGCCTGTCTGAGCATCACATTGTTACTGATATGGATAAGGTAAATGTAAGTGGATATAAGCTCTCTGCACATGTAATGAGAGAAAATATGGAGAAAGGAGGAGTTGCCATATATGTCAAAAGTAATCATTGTGCAAAAAGTATAGAAACAAAAAAGTTTTGTGTAGAGAAACATATAGAAGCATGTGCCTGTGAGCTTAAATTAAATAAAGGCACATTTATAATTGTAACAGTATATAGGTCCCCATCAGGAAATTTTCATCTATTTCTGAAAAATTTGGACTCCTTGTTGTGCTATCTGTCAGACAGGGGGAAGCAAATTATTATTTATGGGGACTTCAATGTAGATTCTCTGAAAGAGGGTAATAGGAAAAATGACCTTGAAATATTACTCGGTTCTTCAATTTGACACCCGCTATTGATTTTCCTACTCGGGTGGTAAAGGATAGCAGCTCACTGATAGATAACTTCTTTATAGACCAAGATAAGTTTAACCAGATAAATGCTCAGCCTGTTGAGAATGGTCTTTCTGATCATGGTGCACAGCTAGTTACAATATATGACATAGCTCCATTCAGCAATACTAAACAGTCCTCCAAAGTAGTACGTTCAGTCAACGATTTAACAATTGCAAATTTCAGGGAAAGCCTACAGCAGTTAGACTGGGATGAGGTGTACCGTGAACCAGATGCCAATTTAAAATATAATTTATTTCATGACATTTTTGTAAATGCAATTGAAAACTGCTTCCCCAAGAAAATAGTTAAATATACTCGTAAGAAACCTTGTAACAAACCATGGCTTACTAAGGGTATAAGAATATCTTGTAACCGGAAAAGGGAAATGTATCTGACAGCAAGAAAGAGTAGTGACCCAGAAACTATCAAACATTATAAAAACTATTGTGTTATATTAAGAAAAGTTATTAAAAAATCCAGGAGTATGTGTATCATGTCTGAAATCAGCAACTCATAATAAAATTAAAACAATTTGGAATATTATTAAAAGAGAAACAGGTCAACCAAGAGCAGAGGAAGACAGTATTACCATCAAATTGAATGAAAACTTTACAAACAAAAAGTCAGAAGTTGAAAATATTTTTAATAATCATTTTCTAAATGTTGCGGATATAGTAGGATCCAGGTGTTCATTAGAAGATGCTAGGCTGTTAATGGAAGAGGCCATACCTATGCAATTTGATACAATTGAAGTCTAACCCACTTCTCCCTCTGAAATTAGGAAAATAATAAACTTGCTTAAAAGCAAAAACTCACATGGAATTGATGGCATTTCCAGCAAAATACTAAAAGCTTGCTCTCAACAGATAAGTAAGATTCTCAGCCACCTGTGTAATAGCTCTATGGAACAGGGCATTTTCCCTGATAGACTGAAATATGCTATTGTTATACCTTTGCATAAAAAGGGGGATAGATCTGATGTCAACAATTACCGTCCAATCTCCCTTCTAACAGCTTTATCCAAAATTTTTGAGAAAGTAATGTATTCAAGAGTAGCTTCACATATCTGTAAAAATGAAGTACTAACAAAATGTCAGTTTGGTTTCCAGAAAGGTTTTTCAACAGAAAATGCCATATATGCTTTCACCAGTCAAATTCTGAATGATCTGAATAACTGAACACCACCTATTGGGATTTTTTGTGATCTCTCAAAGGCTTTTGATTGTGTAAATCATGAAATTCTGCTAGACAAGCTCAAGTATTGTGGCATGAGTGGGACAGTGCACAAATGGTTTAATTCGTACCTAACTGGAAGAGTGCAGAAAGTTGAAATAAGTAGTTCTCATAACATGCAAAGATCAGCACATTCCTCAAACTGGGGAACTATCAAGAATGGGGTTCCACAAGGATCAGTCTTGGGTCCTTTGTTGTTCTTATTATATATTAATGACCTGCCATTCTATATTAATGAAGAGGCAAAGTTAGTTCTCTTTGCTGATGATACAAGTATAGTAATCACACCTAACAAACAAGAATTAACTGATGAAATTGTCAATACTGTCTTTCAGAAAATTACTAAGTGGTTCCTTGTAAACGGACTCTCACTGAATTTTGATAAGACACAGTACATACAGTTCCGTACAGTGAATGGTATGACGCCATTAATAAATATAGACCTTAATCAGAAGCATATAGCTAAGGTAGAATATTCCAAATTTTTAGGTGTGTCCATTGATGAGAGATTAAATTGGAAGAAACACATTGATGATCTGCTGAAACGTTTGAGTTCAGCTACTTATGCAATAAGGGTCATTGCAAATTTTGGTGATAAACATCTTAGTAAATTAGCTTACTAAGCCTATTTTCACTCATTGCTTTCATATGGCATCATATTTTGGGGTAATTCATCACTGAGGAATAAAGTATTTATTTCACAAAAGCGTGTAATCAGAATAATAGCTGGAGTCCACCCAAGATCATCCTGCAGACATTTATTTAAGGATCTAGGGATATTCACAGTAGCTTCTCAGTATATATACTCTCTTATGAAATTTGTTATTAACAACCAAACCCAATTCAAAAGTAATAGCAGTGTGCATAACTACAATACTAGGAGAAAGGATGATCTTCACTATTCAAGATTAAATCTAACTTTGGCACAGAAAGGGGTGAATTATACTGGCACTAAAGTCTTTGGTCACTTACCAAATAGTATCAAAAGTCTGACAGATAACCAACAAGTATTTAAAAAGAAATTAAAAGAATTTCTGAATGACAACTCCTTCTACTCCATAGAGGAATTTTTAGAAATAAATTAAGAAAAAAAGAAAAAAACAAAACAAAATTTAAAAAATAAAAAAAATTAAAATAAAAATAAAAAATAAAGAAAAACAAAAAACACAAAAAATAAAGTTGTTATATTAACTTATGTATGTTGTTAAATTAACCTAATTATGTCATGTATTGGAAAATTCGACTCGTTCCACATCATTACGAAATATCGTATTCATGATCCATGGAACTAGTATTAATCTAATCTAATCTAGTTTAATACACCCGCTTAGTCTAAATGTTGGAAGGGTCAGATTGGTACACAAAGTTTTTCAATCTAAAAGACTACACTTTAGTTCCAGAAATAATGCTACGACAGTCTGTTTGTAAACTGGGATCAAGGGCTCATCAAAACTTTACAACAGAGACCCTGCAAGATGCTCTAGATCAAATCACAAGAAAGAAAATCGGTTTACGTGAATCTTCTAAAAGGTACGTAGGCCTATGTCCAGCACCTAATTAATGCTGTATTGTAATGCAATAGCTGTATGTGGATTTCTTGTAATTTAAGGCAAAAATAGAACTAGGCAATTAAATTTTCTGCTTTCCTTTATTTATTTACAGATAAGAATTTCCACTGAGCACTTTAATTCTTGAAATGAAAATGAGCAGGAAGCCACAGGCAATAAAAAATAATGGCATGACTAGTTTCACCTTACAAGGGAAACTCCCCATTGCAACCCTCTCTTAGTGATAAAATGATCCAGTAGAGAGCCCGTCAAAAACTGAACACAGATCAAGCATGAAAACAGGAAAGTGGTGTACTGAATTGTGAAAAAAAGAGACTAAATAGAAACAGTGAATGGTCCAAGCTCAAGATGTGCAACACTGAGCGAACTGTAAGAACCACAACGTCATAGTTGCATGGTCATGAAGCTGGAATGCAAAGCAGGAGATCTGTGTTTAAACCTCCCTTGTGTCCCATCTTTTTCCACAAAATTATGAACTTTCCATCACTGACGTGTCCCTTCACCTTCTGCTGACTTGGCAATGACTATAGAATATGGATCATGGGATATGAATATACTACCATTGCAAGTAAATGTGATGAATAATGAGAGCAGTCAAGATGCTGCACAGACCTCTCACAAAAATGAAAACAACAAATAAACAGGTACAACAAAGTAATTTGAGAGTCAAAACTTCCAATACAGAATGCAACAGTCATCACATGTGGTACTTGGGTACAACAAATAGGAGGCACGTACATCTATAAGTCCCTTGCTTACACCTTGGTGTTGCAAGTGGACATTATTCCACGACACAGTCACAAATCTGAATACAGCAGACAGACACCTCAATGACTGGAGAGACCTTTTATAATTTTGCAGCAGAGGTGGGGGGTGGCACACTTAAGTGTCTTTGACCATTCACTATTTCTGTTTTGCTTCTTTTTTCGCAGATCAGTACACCTTTTTCCTGTTTTCATGCTTGATCTGTGTTCAGTATTTTATGGATTATCCACTGGGTCATTTTACCACTAAAGCAGAGAGGGGTGTGATGGGGAATTTCCCTTGTCAGTTCCCTTGTCAGAAGAGGAATAAATGTTGGTCACGCATGTTGTGGAAGTCACACTTATGGGATTTTCTATCACTCTGGTGGCTCTTCATGCTTCATACTTAATTCACGTAAGGAATAAAAGAAAAGAGGTTCAAAAATGGAGTGTACCCAGGGTAAGACTGGGTTTATTTCTTTTTGAAACGCAAAAGCAGAAGTTCTGTCCTAGTTCTGTCAAAAACATAGTTATATATCCTAATGCCCCACACAACATCCTAAAGAAATTAAGCAGCAGTCTGTTGTAAGCTGCAAGAGAGTTTCAAGGAACACAAGCCTGATTCATTCACAGAACATCTAGAACAAACAAGGAAGGACACAATGGGGGTATGTAAAAAGAGGAGCAAAAAAGTAAATGTTCCTTCGCTAACCACTCTTCTGAAGCCTTTGCAGATCTTGCCACAGAAATACATGGTGACATTATTGTTGACTATAAGGGATCACACTGACTGCAGGAGAAGACATCAAGATTTTTACGTATGGTAAAATGCAGCAAGTTCTTGAAGTGGCCCATTCCAGCCGATGTAAATCTTCCTTCACTAACCACTCCTCTGAAGCCTTTCAGGATCTTGCCACAGAAATAATGGTGACATTCTTGTTGACTACAGGGGATCACACTGACTGCAGGAGAAGACATCAAGATTTTTATGTATGGTAAAATGTGGCAAGTTCTCGAAGTGGCCCATTCCAGCCAATGAAATTTGGTATAAACTATCACAGATAATTTGTAAATTTGTTTAGTTTAAATAACATTCAAGAAAAGAAATTTTTTGGTGCACATGGAGTGAAAATGTTCTTAGATAGTAATGTAATGCCTACTTGCCTACCTAACACTTCAACTTTTTTTTTTCTTGTTCAGTTACCAGTCTTTAAGTAAAGCAGTTTTTTTAGTTGCAATGGACCTATGTAAACAGCGCTCAAAGAATGACAGTGTTAAAGGAAAAATGAAGAGACAAGGTTTAATTTATTTTCTCTTAAAAAAATTTTGTTTTCAAAATTTTTGTTCTTATTGTGTGATAAAAGTTGCTATCTATTTGCATGTTGTTCCTATCATTTTTTAGGTGACCTTTCATAGAGACAATGATAAAGCTGGGAATAGACAAAAAATTCTTGAAAATCTTAAAACATGTATTATTCTCACCACATCATAAATGTTTCCTCAGACTCTAAAGATGTAGCAAGACTGCAGTGACCTGCTCTAACATTTTGTCCTCGCAAATGCACAGTGGCAGTTTTAAGCTGTATTGACATAGTTGCTCTTTGATTTACATTCTGTGAGTCATCCCATGTTTAACGATGTACATGAAGTCATATTTGTACAACTGTAAGCTGTTATTGGGTGCATGTAGGAATAAATATCTTGTTTCCTCCATTACCCACATATTTGGTGCCCCTGATCAACTACGACATGCCTGTGCTGGCCTTGCATTTCACGCAGTTTTGCGACATTGACACATCTAACTTCTGCACCAGCCATGCAGCTACAATTACCAGACGAGAATGAATGAATCACCAGTCAAAACTGAACTGGCAGCCAGCAGTCCAATTAGTAGGGTGACGGTAAAACCCTCACCATTCTGGCAACATAATGCTCTGTTATGGTTTGCCCAGCTAGAAAGTCAGTTCATCCTAGCACAAATATCAGCAAAAGAGACTAAACATAGCCATGTGGTTGCAGTGCTCATGGAGGATCTGCCAGCAGAAGTCTAGGATATCTAGCCACGTCATCAGATACTGGTATGCATCAGATACTGGTATGCATCAATTAAAAACGCACTGATCACACAATTGTCGCAGTCATAAGCAAAAAGGCTGGAGAAGCTTTTGCACACTGCGGAGCTCACACTCCACCAAAATGCTGATGCACATTGGCAAGTAACCCTGTAAGTGGTGATGTGCTATGGAATACACTGTTGTCCCAATTTCAGGCATACACGAAAAAAATTCTCACAATGTGTGCGGGTGATTTAAACTCACTGGCACAAACATCTGACAGGATTGTTGAAATGTATCCTACATCGAGTGTCTCAACGTTAATGCCGTGACATGAAAATGTGCCCATGGTGACGCTGGCTTCCCTGCAATTGCAAATGGCAGAATGGACTGCACAGGCTGCTGTGTTACAAACAACGTGCAACCATCAATAGCCACACCAACAATGGTCTCGAGGTCATAATGGTACCACAACAAGATATTTGGTAATGATGTGCTAAAGAGTATGCCACCTTGCAAGTGGAACATGAATCAGAGACCATAGAAGCAACAACAACTTCTATTGCAAACACGCACTGACTTTTTTTTTGTGGTGGTCCGTGATACAAAACTATGATGTCCAGTCAATATAGCAGCAGAAGTGTCGGTATAACCAGCAAATTGCCCACCACGCCGGAGCTGTGATGACTGCTACCTATTTGTTGCTAATTACTCCAAGATTAGAATGTACGGTTGAGTAACATTATTCCTTAACCTGAGGCTATGTCTTGTGATTGAGTGGCAATTTACAGCAGCAGATGTGTCACAGCCCACTATCAGAACAGATTTTTTGTCATTCTACAACTTACTTAAGATATACTACATGAGCAATTAATGGATCTGACTACTAATCTGCATACACCGGAGATAGTCTGTTGTGTCACATACAGTCACAGGCGAAACACCATACATATGGTTACGGAAAGGATACCCTGTGATCGCTAGCAGTTGTCTACTCTCCCACTGGTCAAGCACACACCCACTCACCATATTTTGACCACACCAGAGCCACCAACTCATGCTCGGCCTAGAAGTTTGACACTTGAAAAGCTAAAGGTGGTAAAACAGAATTTTGCAGCATGCTATCACAAGATATCTGCAGAGTTTCTAGTAGCAGTTGGGCAGCCCCAATTCACGTTGTTCCTAAAAAGAAGAATGGATTGTGCCCCTGTAGTGAGTGTCAGCAAGTCATGCAATGACCATCCCAGACTAGTACTTGTTCCCAACACACAGAAGAGTTTTCTGCAAATGATCACAGTACGACAATTTTTTCTACCACTGATCTACTCCAAGCATACTATCAGATTCCTGTAGCTGCAGAAGACATTCTCAAAACAGTGACAATGTCATTCGGCCTGTTTGAGTTCATCAGGGTGCCATTCGGACTGTGTAATACAGTTCAGACATTCCAGCACTTTATGGATGAAGTGTCAAAAGATTTAGATTTTTGCTATGTGTATAAACAGGATTTGTTGGTGATGTGCTCATCAGAAGAGGAGCACTTATGGCATACGGCACAAGTATTAGATTGCCTACATACACAGCAACCAGTAATTAATGCTGCCAAGTGTGTTTTTGATGGTGTACTTTCTAGGATATTCGGTGAATGCACAGGGTATTCAACCATCACACAAAAAAGTAGAGGCCATGACCAAATACACATAGCCTATCACAGTCAGAGAACTATGACAGATCCTAGGAATAGTAAATTTCTAGCAACAGTTCATTCGTAATCACACACTGATAACAAACTACTTAATGGCACACCAAAGCCTAACCACAGAGTGCATCATACTAGCGAGGCAGACAGCGCATTTTAGGATGTGAAAACAGCTGTAGCAGAAGCTGTTCTGTAAGCACACATAGTCGCACATGCCCCACTTGCGCTAATGGTTGATGCTTCATCCAGTGCCATTGGTGCTGTACTTCAGCAATAGATTGATCAGTATTGGCAGCCCATTGCATTCTATAGTCAAAAGTGTCACCATCTCAGAAACTTTGGGCAACATTTGACCGTGAGGTGTATGCAACTTATGTGCTGTCAAAAAGTTCAGACATGCATGAAGAGGGCAACAGTTCACTAACTATGCAAATCATACACCGCTTACCTATACTTTTAAGGTAAAGGTGGAGAAAGAATCACCTATGCAGCAGCAACACTTAGATTAGACCGCCAGTTCACAACCAGCATTGTGTATGTGGAAGGGAACCTGTATGTTCTAGCTGATGCACTTTCACAGGTAATAGCAGAGAACGTGGTAGCAGATGAACCACACGTGTGGAAGCAGTGACAAATACCATTGGTTACGACACCCGCGCGCATGCACAACAAAGTGACAGTGAGTTGCGTGGTTTACTGCACCAATCGAAAGGACTGAGGTTACAGTTCATGACATCACCTGAAGCAAATGTAACAGTCTCGCACACCCAGCAGTAAGTGGTGGTATCAGATTAATAAAACAGAACTTTGAGTGGCCAGGTATGCATACAGACTGCAGAACACCTGTAAAGTGACGTGTGGCATGCCAGAGGAATACAATGACGCAGTATGTCAGAGCACCATTAGGCACATTTCGTCCGCAAAATCAGCATTTTGAACATGTGCATGCTGACATCGTAGGCACACTCACAGCTTTGGAA
Source organism: Schistocerca piceifrons (assembly GCF_021461385.2). Lineage (NCBI taxonomy): Eukaryota > Metazoa > Arthropoda > Insecta > Orthoptera > Acrididae > Schistocerca > Schistocerca piceifrons. The sequence continues at coordinate 747,429,989 of NC_060138.1, read as the reverse complement.
GGCTACAGTTATTGCCTCACGGTGGTAGACAGGTTCACCAGATGGCCTAACGCATTTCCAATGAAGGACACCACAGCAGAAACTATACTGCAAACATTTCTTAATTGCTGGATTGCTCAGTTCAGAGTCCCACTGAACATTACCACTGATCAGGGATGGCAATTTGATGCCTGTCTCTTCATAGCATTGAACATGTTATTAGGTACAAAACACATGCGCTACAGCATACCACCCTGCATCAAACTGTATAGTTGAGCATCTTCATCAGCAGTTAAAAGCAGCACTAAGATGTCATGTAACATCGAAATGGACAGAGACACTGCCTGCCACGCTTTTAGGTCTACGAATGTCATTTAAGAGTGATCTGAAGAATAAAGCACTGGAACTGGCACATGGACAAATGTCACGCCTACCTGAAGAGTTTTTGCACAGTACGGCAGACGACACAATCATTGCCTCAAACTCGGTCACCCAATTAAGAAAACATACACCAGCTGAGACCAATAATGCCTAAAAACCAACCAGAACGATGCTCATTCATTTTTGTGGACAGGTGCATGTATGTGTTCTTATGCAAAGATTGCAGTGTGTAAGCCATTGCAGCCACCGTACGACACGCCGAATCTGGTAGTAAGTATGACAAGCAATACTTTCTGCATAATGATCAATGGTACACTCATCACAGTTGCACTGGGTTGGATCAAGCCAGTGTTTCTGGATGCAACAGACAATACAACAACCATGAAATGCAAACCACAGAAGACAAAAGAATAAGCAATAAGAGGTGTTCCTGTGCCTCACGAGCACCGCAGAGAACCAGGCACTGCGACACCAAGACCAATTTCAAGGATTTCTACCACCCTCCCTGTTGGAGTCACTGACTCACGCGACGCACCACCCAGTTTCAAGAAAGAAGCAATTATGAGGGTTGGATGGAGTGTGAAATTCAATCTGTGGTATTGCTAGCACTAAAGGGGGGAGTCATGTAGCAACCTGTTTGGACGTTTGTTCTTGCAAAAAAAATGGTTCAAATGGCTCTGAGCACTATGGAACTCAACATCTGTGGTCATAAGTCCCCTAGAACTTTAGAACTACTTAAACTTAACTAACCTAAGGACATCACACACATCCATGCCCGAGGCAGGATTCGAACCTGCGACCGCAGCGGTCACGCGGTTCCAGACTGAAGCGCCTTTAACCGCACGGCCACACCGGCCGGCTTTGTTCTTGCAAATGTACAGTGGCGCATAAACATTCCATGCAGTGGCAGTTTTAAGCTGTATTGACACAGTTGCTCTTTGATTTATGTTTCTGTTAGTTATTCCATGTTTCACAAGTGCATGCATTCATGTTTGTACAACTGTAAGCTGTTATCGAGTGCATGTGGGAATAAGTATCTTGTTTCCTCTGCTACCCACAAAACCAATTTCTGATTAAAACAAAAAAATAAAGTAAAAAATAAAAAAAACACACACACAAATTGGTCTTGCTACATCTTTAGAAACTGAGGAGAAGTTTATGAGGTGTTGAGAATAATACAAAAGTCTCTGCTGCGTTATTTCAATGGGATACATACTTGTACTACATTGACCCACTTAATGGGGTGACATAAGTACATGTAATCATTGTAAGAATATAATAGAGGGAAACATTCCACATGGGAAAAATATATCTAAAAACAAAGATGATGTGACTTACCAAACGAAAGTGCTGGCAGGTCGATAGACACACAAACAAACACAAACATACACACAAAATTCAAGCTTTCGCAACCAACGGTTGCTTCGTCAGGAAAGAGGGAAGGAGAGGGAAAGATGAAAGGATGTGGGTTTTTAAGGGAGAGGGTAAGGAGTCATTCCAATCCCAGGAGTTGAAAGACCTTAGGGGGGAAAAAGGACAGGTATACACTGCGCGAGTGTATACCTGTCCTTTTTTCCCCCTAAGGTAAATCTTTCCGCTCCCGGAATTGGAATGACTCCTTACCCTCTCCCTTAAAACCCACATCCTTTCGTCTTTCCCTCTCCTTCCCTCTTTCCTGACGAAGCAACCGTTGGTCGCGAAAGCTTGAATTTTGTGTGTATGTTTGTGTTTCTTTGTGTGTCTATCGACCTGCCAGCACTTTCGTTTGGTAAGTCACATCATCTTCGTTTTTAGATATATGTAATCATTGTAATGCACATACAACTCTAAACAGCTGAATTAGATCATGAGGATTGAAGCTTTCTAAGGGAAAATAAAATTGGACAGTGTAAAAA